>NC_046156.1:116931561-117156561 GCF_011064425.1 Rattus rattus
TAAGTGAATAGTATGTTAATTCCTGGCCTCCTATAAGATTATACAAGTCAAATAATCGTGATTTCTAGATATGACAAAGCAAATATCTCAACAAAGCAATGATGTGTAGTGAGAGTTGTGGTTTCTTATGTTACCTGAACATGTTTTTAACTCCAGGTGTAGGATAAGAGGCTGCTTCACAGATTATGGTTTACTTTGTGCACTAGCAGGGTGCACATCATCATTTTTGCCAGCTGCAGATAGTTTAATTCTAGGGACTCTGAAGAAGATGGACTCTGAGAGAGCCTTGAGAGGGCCTGTAGTAGCCACTGCCCCTGCTGCTGGTCCCTGCTGCTGGTTTGTTGCTGTTTTGCTGAACTGCTGGAGATTCTGAAGATGAAGATTGGACTTCTCACAAGGAACCCAATTCCCCTAATGAGCAGAAAGTAGCGTATAGAGTCTACATACATCCCTTTCTCCCTCTAACCTTCTTTCTCTCCTCCCTAGTGTTGGGGAGTTGGAAGGGATTGGGGTGGAGTTAAGTGTTAGAAGGGAGGTAGAGGGATAAAAACCTAATAAAACAGTAAAAAAAAATACGTCAACAATGATGTGTGCTTTTTACTTAAAGTCTCATGTATGCAAAAGCTGGTTATATACTAGTGGGTCAAATGTGGTTTTCCCTCCTACTAAACATCCAGAAATGTGCAACTCACCAACAAGTATGCTGCTGATATAAACAACAAGTATGCTGCTGATATAAACTGATATAAACTCACCAACAAGTATGCTGCTGATATAAACTGATATAAACTCACCAACAAGTATGCTGCTGATATAAACTGATATAAACTCACCAACAAGTATGCTGCTGATATAAACTGGCTGTATGAAGTGACTCAGCAGGGCTCCCTGTACACCAAGCACCTCCCATCTGGTCAGCTTGTCACTTGAGGACATACTGTTTACTCTATTAACCCCGTCTGCAGAACAGTAAACAGTAAGATAAATTTTGCCTTCAACAGCCACATGGAGACTCAGTTCTTCATTAGCTTCAAACGCAGAAATAGAATGTGGATTAAGGCGTCTAGAGAGAGAGAAAAGTTTTCTTTAAGAAAAATAAAATTGTTAAAAGTAAAATGTGCATGTTCTCAAGAATTGTTCTCTACCAGGCTTAATTTGCCAATACACATTTAATTCCAATAACATGAACAGATGTAAATACAAAGAAAAAGTAGGAATGGATTCATCAGCTCCCCAAAACTTAATGCATAACAAATTACCAACACACTAAGCTTCAGCGTAATTTTCCTATTATCAACATTCTTTATGGCCACTAATATAGAATGGTAAGGTCTAGTGGTAGTACATGCCTTTAACTCCAGCACTTGGGAGACAAAGGCAGACAGATTTCTATGAGTTCAAGACCAGATTGTATACATAGCAAGTTCAACATCAGCCAGGGGTACATAGTAAGATGCTTTCTCAACTCCCTTATTCCTGCCAAAAAGCTTAGGATCAGCCTTGGCTATAAAATCAGATTCTTGTGGTCTAAATATACTTGGCCCATGAGAACTGGCACTATTAGGAGGTGTTGCCTTGTTGGAGGAAGTGTGTCACTGTAGGTGGACTTAAAGGTTTCCTAATTCTCAAGCTCTGCCCAGTGTAGAGAGTGTCTCCTTCCGTCTGCCTTGGTTCTTTCAGTTTCATGTCTGCCTGCACACTACTGTGCTTCCTACAATGATGATCATGGAGTAAGCCTCTGAGCTGTAAGCCAGCCCCAAACTATAAGGCACCCATGGTCATGGTGTCTCTTCACAGCCATAAAACCCTAACTAAGATGGAGTTCAAGCCTAGTATGGGCTACATGAGATCCTAGGTCAAAAAAACATAATAATAGCAACGAAAAGTCTTGTTCTTGTACTTTGAGAACTAGGTTCTTCTACCAAAAAAAAAAAAAAAAAAAAAAAAAACAAAAAAACAAAAAACTAAAAAACCAAAAAAACAAAAAAACAAGTTTTAAAACTACAAAATGATTAAATGGAAAAAGTTTTTTCCAAAATTCACCTATGGTAAAATGTCAAAATCTAAAGCCAGTTTTCTTGAATTTTTCTATACATGGATCTTATTTTCAAAGCAATTCCTAGAATTTTTATAAAACTATTGCCCATGGTTACTTCTAGATGGTCAGACTGGGGTAGGCTTTTCTTTTTTTTTCACTCTTCTATGTGTTCTGTTTAAAGTTCATTCTACCTGATGTGTATTCATCAAAACAATGGCATTTGACCATACAATAGTTTTTAATCTCTTGAATTTGAAAATGAATATTGCACAGATCCATAATTTCCTAAAGCTTGTAAAATCTTCAAGGCAGATTTTTCAATAAAATAGGAAAAGAGAGTGGTGAAGCACAAGTATGTTTTTAAAGTGTCCTAGATCAGCGTGAGTGGAAAGGAGGTGCTGATGCTGGTGGACTTGTTGTGTCCTGAGCCAAAAGGTAACAACTCAAGGCTACAGAGAATGTGGATACACATGGGCTTACTCTTCCTGCTTGAGAAAGGGATTCAGAACATACAGTGCTCGTCCTACTGTCTTTTAAAAACAACTTCCAGAATACTTACAACTGTGACTTGATCTGGGCCGATCCTTTAGGCAGCTGGTTCATGTAGAGGTAAAGGTTGATGTTCTGTTTCAGAGTAAGTAGATTAGAAGCTGGCTCTGTACAAAAGATTGACTTTTCCATCATAGCAGGATTTTTGCTATAGAAGAGCAGAAGCTGTCTATAAAAGTACCTAAAATAAATGTTGTAACTTCGTTAAGTAATACAACTTCATACAGATGTATCTTAATTAGTATATAACTAAGTATAACCTGAGCAATGTCTCTTTATGTCAACAGCTTTGATACTGATAAGAATCTTATAACTTTAATTAGTGAAACATTAAGTCCCTCAAGAAGTCCTCACTGGGGACTGACCTGTAACTCATACGAAAGCATCGGTGCTTTATTACTATTCTACACCCACATTCAAGACTCTATCAGATCTTGCAAAGGACCCATTTCTCCAGGTTCCTTCTTTCCTCCTGAGATAGTTCAGAAGAGTCAATTTGTTGCCCTTTTCCTATCAAAGTAAGTTCCTCCTCTTTGCTACCATCACTATCACCACCTTAACACTGATTCTTAGTGCTGTTGAAGAAAAACCCAAGAGCACAGATAGAGCACAGGGAACATTATGGGTTGTACAAAGTGAATAACAATGCCAAGCATGAGAAAAACTTCACACTTTAGAGGTAGCATTAAGAAAGTCAGATAATATCATCAGCATCAAGGAAAAGTGGACAACAATGAGTTAACTCCTATGGGCTTCCACAATACTGTATGTGTGTGGTGTATGTACATGTGTGTGCATGCCAAGGCAGTTTAGGCTGGGTTAGCAGGTCCTCGAGCTTTCCGGATCTGGCCATCTCCACTCCCTAAGGCTAGGGTCACAGGAACAAGCAGCCATATTCAGCTCTGTATTCGATCGAGTTCTGGGGATGTGCCAATAGGTCCTCACATTTGCAGAGCAAGCACACTTGCCCATTTCCCAGCACTCTAATAACTTTAAACATTATATAATTCTTTCCTTAATAGAGATACCTAATTGCATTTTTTAGCTAAAACAGGTCTACCTACATTTGTTTTAAAATATTCCAGCAAAGAAAGCAGCAACAACGAGAACACAGGAATTAAACAAGAGGAGCAGAATGCTGACAACTGCTCAAGCTGGAGGATGACACTTATTCCACCTTGACTGGATATTTGCTATAGTGGCAATTCTGTGAGAAGTTTGATAGTTTAGAAGAACCAAAAGTCAGTGTGTATTACAGGAGGTAATACTCAAGTCCCACTCCTCATGTTTTATATATAAACACTCTTGATCTTTTGAACCACCTGCTACTTTTTCCTCTTGTGAATCTGAATTCAGTCCTTTTCCTTCTCTTTTGGTCTATCAGTTTACAGCAGTGTTCTCAACCTTCCTAAGGCTGCAACCCTTTAATACAGTTCCCCATGTTATGAGGACCCCCAACCATAAAGTTATTTTGTTGCTACTTCGTAACTGTAATTTTGCTACTGTTATGAATTGTAATGTAAATTCAGGGATATCTGATATATGGATATGTGGAATAATCATTTAACCCCAAATGGGTCACAAAGCAAAGGATACATTGTTTATACTCTGTTGAGTAATAGAAGAGTATTGGAGGAATTTGTAACTGGAAACCTGTGCTTTTCTGGTGCTATCTTTGGGTAAGTATATCTAATTTAGATGTGAAATAAGATCAAGTTTGTGTTAACATAATGTTACACTTTCCAATAACTTTAATCTTTCAAAGGTGATATTTCTAACTTTAAAATATCTTACAGTGCCCTTTTTAAAAAAAGATTTATTCCCGAGTGAGGTAACTCAGACCCAAAAGGACATGCATGGTATGTACTCACTAATAAGTGGATATTAGCCCAAAACTACAGAACACCCAGGATACAATCCTCAGAATTGAAAGTTAACCAGCCAAAGGGTTACCCAAGTGAGGACGCCTCAATCCCACTTGGGAGAGAGAAGAAAGCAGTCATGGGGGGGGCAAAGGGAGGGAGGGACCTGGGTGGGAGATGGTAGGGAGAGGGGAAAATGACCAGGCATTGGGGGTTGGGGAGAAACAGAACTGAAGCCCTGAGGGCCAGCAGAAAGAATGGAAACAGGCAACCTCGGGAGGTAGGAATTAGGGGTACCCTCTAGAATGTACCAGAGACCTGGGAGGTGAGAGATGCTCAGGACTCAAAGGGAGAGACCTTAGAGAAATGCCATACGGTGGGGAGAGGGAACTTGTAGAGTCCACCTCCAAGAGAAAGACAGGGCATCAAGTGGAGGGATGGGGTTGCTATGCCACAGTCAAAAACTCTGACCCAGAATTGTTTGTCTAAAAGAACTGCAGGGACAAAAATGGAGAAGAGCCTGAGGAAAAGGAGGTCCAGTGACAGGCTCAGATTGGGATTCAGCTCAAGGGGAGGATCCAAGGCCTGACACTATTACTGATGCTATGGTGTGCTTACAGACAGGAGCCTTCTGAGAGGCCCCAAAAAGCAGCTGAGTCAGATGTGAGACACTTGCATCCAACCAATAGACAGAAGCCAGCTGGGGGAACCCTGTGGTTGAATTAGCTGAAAGAGGCTGAGGAGGAGGGAGACGCATGCAGGAAGTCTCAACTAACCAGTAGTCTCAACTAACCTGGACCTGGAGATCTCTCAGATAGCATACACCAGCTGATATGAAGCCCTGACACATATACAGCAGAAGACTGCTTGGTCTGGTCCCAGTGAGATAAGATGCACCTAACCCTCAAGGGACTTGGAGATCCAGGGAGTGGAGAGGTCTGGGGGTTGAGGAAGGTATGAGGTGAAGGACAGTCAGAAGGCTGACCAGGAGGGGGACAATGACTGTACTGTAAAAAAAAAAAAAAGATTAAAGACTTTTTAAAAAGTATTTATTTATGTAGTATTCTGCCTGCATCTATGCCTACATGCCAGAAGAGGATGCCAGATCTCACTAGATGGTTGTGAGCCACCATCTAGGAATTGAACTCAGGACCTCTAGAAGAGCAGTCGGTTCTCTCAACCTCAGAGTCATCTCACCAGATCCCTCTTGTAGTGCTCTTGAAACTTAGTTCCCAAGGAAGTCACCAAAACCTACACAAGACACCAATTACCATGGCAATGTTACCACAACATAAAAATCTCAAATGACTTGGATAAAAGATTGATAGTCTTTGCTCTGTTATGAGTAAAGTTCCACTTGAAAACAGGGGAGTTTCTATGTAGTTGCTTAGGTCTGAGAGCATTAGTAATGAAGGCATTAGCACACCCTTTCCCTTACCTAAGGAGAGACCTTCTTGCAGTGACAACTGCGTGAGTATCATGCAGCACCCTTCCATTGGGCTTGATGCACTGGCTGTAGTTGTATTCCCCTGTGCCTATAGCCACAACTTCATGATGTCCCCCTGAAAGAGCAGTGAGTTGTTAGTTAACCTCCCTCTCTCTATGTTCAAGTTCTACCTCTAAGCTCATTTAAAAACTACTGCATTTTTATTCCTGTGACATATTCATGTACCTGCGTTTATGATGTGAATATGTACAGAACTGACATCAATGATGAGCTCCAAGGCCTGCCTGTTTACATGAACGGAATGCCAAGGCCAAAAGATATTTTTCCCCTCACTTATTATAGCGTTTATCAAATGAATTTGCTTCTGCTTTTCCTCCTTAGGTCCCTCTACCTTACAGCTTTCCACCTCAGCGGGCTCCTTTCTGCTTTTCCATCACATATATCCTTTCCCCCCTACTCCCCCTCCTTAATACTAACTCTTGTTTCCTACCTAGCTTCACACCCTATATCCACTCCACTTACTTACACACATGCCAACACTAAAAGTTAAAATCTGCATGTGAGATAGAATGTGATTTTCTTCTTGGGCCTGTGTCAGCTCACTTAGTAATTTCCAGATCCATCCATTTTCTAGTTAGCTTCTTAGGCAAGGAAGCAAGGTAATGCAGTCTAGGGACCCACGTGAATTACTGCAGGAATGTCCATGTGGCTTGCCTCAGACTTTACCAGCCCTCATACACACTTGTATTTCCTAAAACATTTTAATTCTCTCTCATATGCTTCATACAACTTCATAGCACCTTCCAGAATTTCAGTGAACATGGGAGTCACTATTCTACTATATGAACTTTAAGTGATGATTTTTATTGACATTAGAATATTGCTATCACCTTCATATTATCAATTTAAATATATTTTCTACTTTAATTCATGTTCCCAGTACTTACACAGAAATTCCAGTGCAACAGCTTCACTGTGATTATCTCATATCTAAATATCTAAATATCTTTCACATTATTAATCTTACTAAATCTAATTTTGACTGGCTTTTAAGCCACCTTGTAGTCTAATACCATATATTAATAATATATTTTATTTTACTTCTGTATATATGCTACCACGTATTATCAATAAATTCATCTCCTTGTTGAATTGTTGAATATTTATTGTCCACAATAAATATTTACCACCACATTTGTTTCTCATGCCTTCCTCTGTCTAAAAATATTTCCTCTCCTCTTCAGGGAACCCACTAGCCTTTAAAGCTTCAGCTTAAGTCTCGCCTATTGCATAAGGTTTTCATTCAGTGACCTCTCCTATCCATGAATTCTCATAACTTGCTTTTTGAAACAGGACCTAACCATGTAATTCCAGGCTGATCCTTATGTTATGATCCTCCTATCTCATACTTCTAAGTTCTGCAATTAAAAAAGGGTGTGCCAATATGTTCATATTCTCACATGCTTGCAAGGTTAAATGCAGTTTTTCATTTTTTATCATCTTAAAGATATATATTTATATATACACATATATAAAATATATGAGATATATATCTTATAAATATGATATATATTCTCTTCCCACCTGGATCATACAAGTTTCTTAAGAATATATCAAATATCAAAAATTGTTTTATCAATATCTCTAATAAAAATTCAAACTCTAAACATTAAAATGCAAGATAAAGTTAAAACAGACTGTAACATCAAACTGTCCACAGGAACGTACTCTTTCATATTTTGATATTTTCTTATTTGATAATAAAGACATTAATTTATTGCTCTCTCTTTGGTGTCTGCTATAGTGAGGGTTGATGTAGAGAAGGCACTGCTTCTGGTAGGGCAAGGTTTAAATGTTAGGCCTTTCACTATTCTGTGGTCTCTGTTGGCTCCTGGTCAGTCCATTTTGTCTCTTCCTTGAGAAGCTTTGCATTAAATGATTCACCTATCATAAAAGATCTTCAAATCAATGTAAAATTACAATCTACAGAAGCAGAACATAAAATATTATACAGTATGGGTCAAATCATTAAGGTATTAATTTTTCTGTAGATTAACATATACCAAATATATGGACTTACCTCTTTCAATAATGAAAGCAGCCAATGAACTGCTACATTTCAGATATTGTGAGTGACTAGAAATTAGTTGACTAAATGTTTCTTTAACAAGTTGTGAAATCTTGGCATACTGGACTTGTCTCCCTTCTAGGAAAAATAAAAAACAGTATGAATTGAGGAGGACTGTTATTTTTCTAAGAGGTGTGTTACTTTGCAATAACATTAGTGATTTATAGAGATAGGTAGACAAATTTCCACTTCTGTTTGGTTATATTCAGTTGTAAGAAAATTTACAAATTACAGAGGTCTGTAACTTCTTACGAATGATATGTCAGTACCAACCTTATTATCTGAACACCACTGTTTATGTTTGCAGAACTCAGTCAGACATGATTCTCAAACCCATCTGAGACAAGGCAATTTTTTTTGCTGTACAGTACTGTCTATCTTACATACTGTAACATACCACTTAATAGTAATAATCCTCCCAACCTGTGACAATCAAAACATATTCATTATAGTCATCATGACAAAAAATATGTATTATTTGCCCCAATGAAAATCAGTGCAAATCAAAAGCATTTGAAATCCTGATATAGGTTCCCCATATTCCCCCAAAAAAATCTTCTTGACCTTGAAAGGCAGTTCAAATAATTTTAAGTAAGCAGAATCACCAGCAGAATAGTGCACATAGCCAAGAATATACATCAGAGTTTCACAGGAAGCTTTATTTATAATTTTTAACATGATGCAGCCTAAAACTGCAAGGCAGAAAGGCCTGCTGTTTTGGTCATTTACAGCTGTGCATTGCTAAGGAAAAGCCCCTGCTGTCCCAGGTAAGAAACTGCAAATATCCTCAGTGCAGTGTTTCTCAAAGGTACAGCACTGTTTTCTGTTTGTTTTTAAACTGTATACCAGACTGGCCTTCACTCATGATCCTCTGAAGTCACTGGCTTCCTGAGCTCTAGGGTACATGAATTTGTCAATGTGCTTAGCCCATTGAAAAAGGTTCTTGATATACGGTGAGTGCTAATGGTTTATTAAGTGATTCATGTTTCATTTAATATTGTCAAAACAAGTGAAATGATTTTTGCATTCATGCAATGATATATAGGAAATGTATGACTACTTAAATTTTTCAATAAATTCCTTTAATAATCATTATTTTCTAGAAGACACACATATATCTCAGTATTCTGCTAAATGGATATAACTTGAGTCCATTTTTCTGTTCTTGTTAACTGAACTTTTTATTTGTTCATATTATTAACACTTATTACATACCAAGTGAGTTATATTTTAAAAAAAGACAAAGAATAAAAGGACAATCACAAATTAGAAAACTGAACCTTGAGTTAAGCTGAGTGGACTAGTGTCTCTATCACCCAGAATTCAAAAAAAAAAAAAAACAAGCTTCCATTATAAACATTTTTAATTAATCCTTTTTTTCATAGAAATGAGATATAGATTCACAGGTCTCCCTCTCCAGATGCTGAACCAGCACCACAAATTCCCTAGAGGTATTTGGGGACACAATCTATAAATATAGACATACAACACTGAAACATAAAAACCAAACCACGTTAAAGCTCACTTTGTAATTACTTAGTCTTGAACCCTCGCCAGTCTTATTATACCACTTCTTGAACTACAAATACTTATTTCAAGTGAAACCCACTGTCATGAATAACCTGAATCTATGTTCAGAGACAACACAGTACTCTTCTCATGCAGATAAAGTCCACTAGAAATATACTGCACAGTAGATAGCCTGTAGACTATTACCACCTTGATAACTTGCCCAACATGAAATGTTCAATAAATTTTTTGTGGGTCTTGAATCTTTATTTTTTAAAACATTCTATTCCTATTTTAACATCATATATTTGTTTGCTCACCTTTTTCTGACATTTGGCTCCAAAACTCAACTTTCCAAATTGGACTTTTATATTATTTTTTATACTATATCATACACTATAACCTGTTTTGCCAGGGTGATTGTGATCTGGATTCTTGTTTGAACTCTGTCCCTTTGGTCACTGTAAACATCTACAGTAGCTGATGAGAATGGCAAAACTTCTTCCAACAGTATGCAATCACCTGTGTAGACTGAGCCCTCAAGGCTATTCATGAATCCTCACACCTCTGAGGTCAAGGGGCCATAGCAATCTTTTGGTGTATTTTGCCTTTTGAATGTGGTTATTTACCCTGTCTGTCCACCCAAATATATTTGAGACCTTTTTCTGTCTTAGGAAGATGAATACAACAGTAAGGCTGACTAAAAGAAAGCAAGCCTAACTAAATGACAACAATGAAAGGGAAACTTTTCACTTAAGCTTCCTATGTTTACAGGAATTTGGTCATTCTCATATTTCTGACTGGGTTGAAGACTGATTACAGTCTCATAGCCTACTCAGGCTGTTTAACTTTAAAAATACATACTTAATTAGATAGTTATCCAATTGTATACAAGCCAGACAGGATATAATATAGATTTTAAGCCTTTCTTAAGCTGGAATGGCTAACTAAATGTTCTGTTTAACTGATAAAATGTTGGACTGGGTGTTATGTATATGTTTTAATTACAAAATGATAATAGCTGTGTTCAGTCTATATTTGAGAGAAAGTTTTTTTAATTAGACAGAAAGGATGAAATATAATGTCCTCATTATGCAGGTGAAGGTACGTACAGGATAGAATGAGGCCTGTCACTGGACGAGAAGCAAGGATGGGCAGGAGAAAAGTTTTAGAGAGGGAGAAGACCAGAGCGAGAGGAGAGGGCAGCTGAGAAAACATGGCAGCAGATGTTAAGATTTTTCTCTGCACATCTACAGGTTGTTATGAATATTCTTAAGGGATGGATGTGTACAGGATTCTGTGTGTCTAGATGAATGAATAAATCTTATCTAGGTGGGTGTGATGGTTTACATATGCTTGGCCAGGGAGTGGCACTATTAGAAGGTGTGGCCTTGTTAGAGGAAGTGTATCACTGTTGGCATGGGCTTGGAGACTCTCCTCCTAGCTGCCTGAGGGTGCTCAGTCTGTTCCTGGCTTCCTTGGGTGAAGATGTAGAACTCAGCTCCTCCTGCACCATGCCTGCCTAGATGTTGTGAAGCTGCCATGCTCCCGCCTTGATGATAATGGACTGAACTCTGAACCTGTAAGCCAGCCCCAATTAAATGTTGTCCTTTATAAAACTTACATTGGTCATGGTGTCTGTTCACAGCAATAAAACCCTACCTAAGACAGTAGGTAATTATATCTTATCAATTGGATCAAAGGTTATTGTGTTGGGTGTTCTTTCATGTGGTGATTTAATTGAGTTCAAGAGTGTGAGTGTGTGGTGGCTGGACACACTGGGCCACCATGGAAATGGGATGTGTATGTCTGGCATGATGGCAAACTGCCTTGGGAACTAGATGGGTAGAGAGATTGTTGCTGGGCTCAGAGAGTAGCCATCAGCAATGTGATATGTGATGGAGCCTAGTAGGTGAGCCGCTTTATTGACTGAGATGAAAATATCCCACAGATGCCTTATGGCCCTATGGTGCTGGCCCTAGTGCGGGTTAAAAGAAACCTTTCTTTTTAATTTTACCACAACACCTTAAAGTCTGAAGTATCTCTCAGATATCATCAACATACAAATTAAGAACATCCTGCCTTCCAGGAGACAATGGTATACAGTCAAGGACACAACTACTATACAATATTGAATGTGACAGTGTCACAACAAAACAATGAAAGTGCTGTTTCTGTGTGTCAGATACTCATATATTTTATGCCTATCAACCCAATCCTCATGATAATTTGATGAGGTATAGCTTTAATAGCAATTTTTAAAATGAAGAAATTAAAGTATGAGAATGATAGTCCTTAGTTACATATAACTTCAACTGGATATATGTATCATATATGTATATATTTTAAAGATGTATTTTTCTATTTTTATCTGCATGTATATATGTCTACCATGTACATGCCTTATTAATCTACCTCCATATTGAAAGGACCTGTCCCCCAACTATTTTGTGTTGTTCTGACAACAGAGCCACGTCTCACACCATGCAGGCAAGTATTCTATCACCAAGCTGGGTCCAAGATCCCTCTTTCATTTTTAGACAAGACTCACTAAACTGACAGGCTGTTGGTGGAGTGGCAAGCCTTGAATTTGTTATCCTCCTGCCTCAGCTCCCAGAACAGCTAGGATTCATATATGGCTATACCATTGGAACTGGCTCAAATACCTTTTTAATTTTTCCCTCTCCAACTTCCTTTCTCTTCCTACAAGCAATTTTTAAGGGGAACTTCTATTTTGATAGAAGCATGAAAGATCTTAACAAAATGTTAAGGTCTATCTTCATATCTGTACACTTTAATTTTTCAATGGGTTTATCTTCTAAAAGGAACATTACCTACCATATTGTACTTTTGAAATATATGCTGCTTCAGGTGTAACAATAGGTTCTACAGGAATAGGAGGAGGTCCTGTAAATAAAATGAAAGCATAGGAATCAATGAAATGCCAATATTCTAAAGAGCTGACAGCTAGCAGCTTTTTACTATTCTGCAGTAACAGTAACCCAAAAATGCAATAAAAACAAACAAACAAACAAACAAGAATCTAAGAAGAGCAATACATAGTGGTTATATTCTTTACACTTTTCTGCCAATTCTGTCATCATCAACTGTACCTTGGCTCACACTGATCTTTCCTACTCTGACATCAGTTATCCAAACTAATTTCTGAGGTTCCTAATCGTAACAGCAGTTTAATTTCCTTGTGAAAGTGGCAACACTCTGAAACTCAGTAGAGCATTGTTTCAGATGCTTAGGAGCAATTTCCTATTCATAATAATACTTTGTAAGACACTTGAACATTTTATCAAAAGGACTGAAATTATTTAAAATGCTGCTGTCATCAGGCTTTTAATAGGACAATGTTATAAATTTTCTAATGGGTTCAGTCTGAGTCTTTGTAAATATTTTCCAGCTCAGTCCTAAAAGCTAAAGAGCACATGACAAACAAGAAAAGCTCATGACATTACACCAGAGGGACACAAAGGAAAAAATCCAAAAAGGTTCTAGAAGCTAAGGTTTTTAACTTAGTTAAAATAAAGCAGAAAGAACACCTCTAGACTAAGTTTAAGATGAAAAACCAGTTGAAGGTGTAGAAACAAGCAAGGAAAGCATGGTGCTGTTATCTGAGACTTCACAGTAGAGAAAATGCTAACTAGAGTTAAACACATACACCTGGACTCAAGAAAAGCAAGTTGAAAACTCAGAAGAAAGAATTTAAAAATCTATGTACTCAAGAGAGTTTGACTCAAGTAGAAAGAAAACTAAGGACATTAAATTATGCTTATTATGAGCAAATAATCTCAATAAGAAAAAAAACTATAAAAGGAAATCTTCACTGTAAAATACCAGGGACAAATAGCCAAATATTTTGAAAAGAAAAAAACCCCCTAAAACTGGAGAATCACATATCCAAATTTCAAAACTTATTCCAAAGCTATGTAATCAGAATAATGTAACAGTAATCAAAACGATTATTATTATAAGGGCAGACACATAGGTCAAAGTGCCCAGAAAGACACAATCTAAGTGTTTTTAACAGGAGTAATAAGGGTTTTGTTTCAGTGCTTCTGGGAAAACTAATATTCCCAAGTAATAGAATGAAGTTGGGCACTAGCATCTTATACAAAATAAAAATTTACTAAAAACCTTTAAATATAATATTACATAAATATAATAGCTAAAACTATAAAGCTCTAAAAAGCAACCACAGTGAGAAAACTTCATCATATTAGATTTGGCAATAATTTCTTAGGTATGGCACCAAAGGTACACACAACAGAAGAAAACTGGATTTATCAAAAGTAAAATGTTTTGTACATCAAAGGATACTACCAATAAAGTTAAAGGAAACCCTCAGGATGGAACGTTATTTGTACAACAGACATCTAATAAATACCAGAATACATGTAGAATTTTAAAAGTCAGTAACAATAGACCTAGGTGAAGGTGGAAGAAATGACTTAAACACAATCTGTGTCTCCCTCTTAAAGATAATGTCCAATAAACACGAGAAATTATCATCACACAGCAATTGAAAAATTTAAGTCAAAACCACGAAGATTACCCTACATCCTTTAGTATGAGTACTGGCAAAACAGGGCTATATCTTTTGGTGATGAAAACACAAGACAATTATAACTCGAAACACTTTAGCAGACAGCAGCTAGAAAGTATTCAAACCCTATAATCTTGTAGTGGCTAAGCCTTTCTGGATTCCTGGAAAATAACACATTCCGATATCCATGTCAGTTGCATTTACCTGCTGGTTCTAAAGCTCTTGGCTCAGGCTCATCCAACTGTAGCAGCTCATCAAGAGCCAACTTTGCTGCATTGGATCTAGATTCCTTTTTATTTTGTCCCAGTCCTGTCTTGTACTGAATACCATCCACCACGGCACAAAAAGCAAAATATGGTCCCATAACATTTCCTTGAAAAAGAAATCAGAATGAATCTTACAGTAATTCACAGTATCTTCTTGCAAGTAATGTCTGAATGTTAGTAAAATATTGCAATATAAAATTCTTGAAAACTGGGGGTTCGGGATTTAGCTCAGTGGTAGAGCGCTTGCCTACCAAGCACAAGGCCCTGGGTGTGGTCCTCAGCTCTGGGGGGGGGGGGAACCTTGAAAACTAGTATTAAAGGACCTCCTTTTAGTGTAAATTCAACTCTTTGTAAATCAAGTAGAGATTACAATTACAGTTAGATCAGCCCCAAAACTTGTATTTTGCACTTGCAGCCAATGGGTTTAAGCAGCTGCACTGACTGCAGATATAATGCAAGCAACAAAGACAGCTTCAGAATACAGTGTAGTATAATGTATGGCAGTGGTTAGCCTTCAAACATTTACCGAACCAACTAAGAGGTAGTAAAATATTTGAAAACTTCTGGTAATATTCATGTTTAAAATTTCAATACATATAAAACTGAATTTCTCTCATCTTTGGAATGCTTTAAAATTTTATATGCTCTAAAATATAAGGGATCCTTTTGAAGAAACTTTGTATAACCATTAAGGCATCATTGTAAGCAACTGAATCAATTACAGCTCAGGAAGGGAAGGTCAGGCAGGGAATAAATAGAAAGAAATAAAACAAACAAGAGAAAAGATGTCTCTATGAATTAAGCGAAATGCCCATTCTTGCACAAATTCCTTTACACTATTTCTTTTACTAGAATTTTTATTTGCCTCATGGAAACAAAACTGTAATCATCTCCTAAATTTACAGATGAAACATTTTAATGTTAGGTATTTAAATATCTTCCCTTTGCTAGGGATGGCTAGGGACTAGTCACTGCACATACACCACTATCTTATTTTCTCATATATTTACAATCATGTTACATTGGCTGTTTCTAAAACATATACTTAAGATTTTACTAGGAACTTAAGTCCATATCTGGCTAATCTTGCTTTTTCCCCTTACCTAAACATCTCAGTTTACCAATCCCCATGTTTACCTGTATTCAATCTAAACTTATTAAACCAGATGGCACTCTACTTTCCTAACAAGTGGCTCATGTATATTACAGTTGTTAGAGAGTGCTCCATGTCAGAATGCTGAGTACTGAACTTCAGCTTGTTTAGAGCCTCGGTTCACAAACTTCCTGAATCATACTTGGAACACAGAACAAACGAACAGCACTGCCACTTCTCAGAGCAGCAAAGTATTTTCATTGGGATTTTTTTATCTTTCTTATTAACAGCTTACATTTTCCAAGAGTGATCTGAGAATAATGTAGGAAAGGTAAAACGGTAAACAAATATTGAGACCTCTGCTCATTTTTGTCATGTCGAGTTTACTGCTATTTCACCCAAAGAAACTTCTTAAAAATCCTCAGTAAAATCTCCAGAGCTTTAAATTATGTTGCAGAGATTCCATTTTTGAGATCCATACATGGAAAAGTTAGACAACTACAGAAACAAAACTCTCTGAACGTACACAAACATTTCAAAGGTCTTTTCACTGTCACATGTTAGTCAGTGCTTCTGAATGGCAAGCTTCTAAGACAGCATGAAGAGAGTGCAAGCCTCTTTCTGCTGCTCATTAGACTCCTGTACCTTCCACAAATACACACAGGAAGAGGAATTTCAGGTTCAAGAGTGTAAAGGAGAAAGGCAGACATTACAGACAACTCTGCAGAGGCAGTATCAACCATGCAAGTGTCCTTTACTTAGCAGACCCTTCGATTTCAGGGGCTAAATCTGACCATATGTTGTTCTTAGGAATCACAATCACAGTCTTATAATTTCAGAAGAAATACAACAAATACTTGATTAACACTGAGAGAAATGTGTGTTTATTCTACAAATATTTGTGTCACAAAATATCTATTAACCTTAACATTGTGTGTTGTAAGTAAATGTAAAGCTGCTTACTGTCCTACTTTTATTGGAAAAAATGCTAATCCTGGGATAATTAGGCACAACTTTGAACTTGCCTGTTGTTACAGTTTCCTTGAGGTCAAGCTGAACACGCTGCATTTGTGCAAACTGGTGCAAGGCTGACACAGGATTGATCTCTCCACGTCTGTATTTCATTATAAATTCTTTAGGTATTTTTTTTGGAGGAAGGACAGGATTTGAAATAGATGAAAGACCTTTGGAAAGCAATGGCTCTGGAAAATTACCTAAGAACAAATATTTATACTGGTTAGTTTGGTTTAAAGAAAATGAATCAAAGTACTAAATCCTTATAAAGTAAGTGTTTCCCCCCAAGTTCCTACTATACAGTTTGAGTACACATAAAACTACAGCCTGGTTTGTATATGTCTTTTGGCATACAGAGGACGTTATTATATAGGAATATCACTCATGATAGAAAAATTAATGGAATTTTAGTGATGTCTTCAGAGACAAGTCATTTTTACAGGTGAGATCACTAAGGTTTAGAATGGCAATGATATAGAACTGGTTTTGTTGGGACTACAATCTAGTTTTGTGCTCAGTTCTGTTAGAATGCCTATCCCACTGAACTGTCTGATTCTGATCAACCTAAGTTCACAGTGTGTTTACCTCTGTTTTTTATTATATGAATTAATGCGCAGAATACAAAGTGCTTATTAGTCTAGAGCTTTCCCTGACACCCCTGGGGAGAGGGGGCAGGTTAACTTATATTTTAAGTAATTCAACAGTGAAGGTGGGGAACTAATGAATGATCTGCAAAGAATTCTACAGACCTCCTACTATACTATGTAACAGTTACTAACTCCAAATGGCACATGGCCACAGAGATGGCAGAACATACACACACACACACACACACACACACACACACACACACACACACTCCACTTAGCACTTGCTAGCAATCCCAGCAAGGGATTGTACCTAGGTATTTCTACAATAAAAAGAAAGTTGTACCTGTCACTTGTGTAACCTTGGATGCCATATTGGACAGACTACAACTTTCGGAGGAATATCCAGTGGGCAAAGTGACCGTCTGAGCTGATGACTGAACTGGTAAATTCTTTTTCAGCATCTGCGCAAAGCTAGGGACCCTGGAACTCTGAAACCAGTCATTGTTTCCAGAAGTTTTCTCACCTGTTTAGGATGAAATTGGCAGAAAATGAAAATCCTGGGTAAACAACTAGTTCCTGATGAGGAACACCTCCCTCCGCCCCCCAAAAGACCTTTTAATTTGACAGAAGTGTTTTTCCTCACACACATGCTCCCATGGCTACAGCCAAATAATCCCTCTTTAATTGATCCCAAAGCTGTGTTGTGTTTTAACAAATTTTCCAAATTCTTCTCTAAACTCAACTATAAATGGGAATAGAAGGAACAGCAGAGGGGACTTGAGAAAACCACCACCACCACCACCACCACCACCACCAAGAGGCTCCTCAGAGCGGAGGGGCCTCATTAGCAAGATCTAGAAAGACAAGAACAAGAGGGGACAGAACCAAACCGACGGCCTGGCCAGCGCACCCCCGAGGCTGTCCTTCGCGCCCTCCCCGCCCAGGCTCGCAGGCAGGTGAGCGGCAAGAGGCAGGCCGAGCCGAGGGCCCGGGACCGGGGCTCGTCGGCTGCCGCCCGCGGTCGCCATTGCTGCGCTGCCACCGTCGACCTCTCGTCTCAGGCCTCTGCAGGCCGCGCGGCTAGTCGCGTCTTTCAAAAGGCCCCTCGAGCAGACCCTGAGGAGCGGGGCCAGCGCCCCCGTGGGCGCCCCTCAACCAATCAGCAAGGACCTTCGCTCTGGCCCCGCCCCCGCGCCCTGCCCGCGTGGGATACGTGCGTAGCTTAGTCGGGGTCACGGTGAATGGCGCGCAGGTTCCAGGCCTCGTCTCTATCGACCCCGTTCTTCCGGCCTTGTCAGGTTGCATTCTTTCTGTAGAAGACAAAGTCCCAAGGTTCAGCCTCTCCTACCCTGCCCCTCTCACCTCCTCATGGGGCTGCCTGTCCTCACCCCACTAAGGGAGATGCTCTGCCACACACACAGCACTACAAAGATGCTTATTCCCACCTCAGTTGTCTATACCTAGGACTACGTATCTGCCTCACAGAGTACCACATGGCTACATAGCCCCACTTCAATGGTCAACACGTAGGGTGACACCAGTCATCCCAGACCAGCACATGGTTGTCTATCCCTGCCTCAGTTGTCTACACCGCCCGCGGCTGCCTGCCCTCACAAAACACCAGATGTCTTCTTAACTCCACTCAGTGTTTACCGAGAGGAACCTTCCCCGGAGGCAGCTGGGAAAAGCAGAGGCTTGTTTCAAAGATACCCTTCACTTTGTCTCCAGGTAAGATCTGAGAAAGGGTCCAGGGTTAGGCCTCTGACAAGCAGAAGATCCCCTAGTGCAGCCCAAAAGAACGATCAGGAAGCCAGTCGGGAGGCTGAAAGCAAATGGCCCTAACATCTGGGCCTAACATCAGTCGATCTCTCCATCCCCTTTTACGATTGTTCTCATACAAGTCAAAAGAGGACCTAACCAAGCTATTAGCTAATAGGTAGTTGAAAATATTTTAAATAGTGAATGATTAAGTGTTGGGATGCAATCAGAAAGGCGTCCAAGGGATTGTGTTTTGTTAGCACAAGATTGTGATGACATCGACCCTTTGATATGGGCAGGTTTTCTCAAGAATTAAAGCCATTTTTTAAAAAGTAAGAGAAAAGGACAATGGAACTGATGGCCACTTACCACTAGTGTAGCAAGAAATAGCGTAACACAGCACATATGAAACTGAAGGCAGAACAATCTCATTCTTGTAAGTAGCATTTGCAGTAAGTATTTTTCTTTAGTTATTATCAACATGTTTTGACTAATTTGGTTAATCAAAAACCCATTTACAACTAATGATCCAGAAATTTTTGTTGCTAACGATAAAGATGGGAATAAAATATTTAATAACAGAATCCAATTATGTTAGGGTCAAATATAAAGGTAGACATGGAACAGAAGTAGAAGTTGAAGGGACAAAAGAAAACATATAAAATGACTCAGTGGATGAAGGCGCCCGCTGCAAAGCATCATAACTTAAGTTTGATCCTTCAAAGGAGAGAATTAGCTCCTATAGGTTCTACCGCCCCCCACCACACACACACAGAGCAAAATTTTAAAATCTACAATTTACAGAAAAGAATAATGATGGAAAAGTCCTTCTGTTTCCCCTTGTGTTACTTTGTAATAACCAGGACAAACTTATTAAAACTAAGAAATGTTACAACACATTCTTTTGGATTTCAAAGTTTCTCTACTGCCCCAGTTTCTCTTTCAGGATTCAGAGGTTGCCACAAACATTCAGAAATTGTTTCTTTTGTCTCCTGTGGTCTGTGATTTTTTTTTTAAAAGTCTTCTTTCTTATGCTTAGATACATTTGAAGAGTGCAGGTCCCATACAATGACATCTAATTGAGGGGCAGACAAAGGGATGAATTGGAAAACAGCTGAGTTGAATCAGGGAGCCAGAGTTCAGCGTTCATTCAGCAGTGAGTCTCAGAGGCTGAAACATTCTAGGCTGGAAGCTGAAGTCTCCCGGGCTTGCAAAGGATTACATTGTATGAAGGCTGGAAGCTTCCAGGCCTAGGCCAAGGAAATGTTAAAACACAGAAGGAAATGCTCTGGGCTCAGCCCAAACTATTTGTTAACCCTGGTTATGGCTCTCATCTCATCCCTTTCTCTGAGGAGAAAAAGTGACATTTAAATTATTTACACACACAGGTGGCAACAACCTGAAAAACTTAGTGAGCACCTTCCCTCCTACTGAAAGATAAAACCATGGTTTTGATATTTCCCATTGAAGGGTAGTTTTTCATCCTCCAATTTGTGTTTAGTCCAGGTTTCTTTTGTAGGTCAGTGGGTCAAACAAATAATGGGAAAATTATCTATGTGTAGAAGCAAAGATTTTTGTTTCTTTTCTTTTCCTCAGGAGCAGCAAGGAGGAAAAGGCCCTATGGCCTTGATGCATGATTCCTGTATTTTGTCTGCTTCACTTTAAATCAGTGGTAGAAAATGTGGAATACACCTTAGAGGGAGATCATTAGACCTAGGAATCAGCTGTCCTGTGTACCACTTAATTCCAGAGTTTCTTTGGTTAGCAAAAGAGATCCAAGACTCAAAACTTTACAGGGAGTCAGGGTAATTTTTGGAGATATTATAGTCACCAGGGGCTAAGCTTCTTGACACAGAGGGTTAGGCCACATAAGTTGCCTTTATTTGCAGTGATCAGCTTTATTCAATATTTCATTCCCATAAAAAGGGTATGGTTGTTTCTCCCAGATCTTGCATTTCTTCTTGCCATGACCAGTGAGGAACCCAAAAGTCAGAACTGTCTATTTTGATGGGATATGTTGAAGGCACAAGGAAAACAAGTTCCCCTAAATAAACCAGGTGAAAGACTTTGTTTAAATCACCTCCAAAACCAGAGGAATCCATCATTGAGATACAGTATTGCCTCCTAAGTCTGATACAGGAAACTAATGACTATATCACAGGACAACAGGGACACAAGAAAACATCACGTAATTGCAGCCTCCCTGAATTAGCCTACCACAGATATAACAGGAGTACAAGTGGAACATGGAAAGTGACCCTGAGGTATGAAGTCCCAAAACAGCAAAGGATATTGAGGATAAAGAAAACCGCAAGGGATTCCATGGTCTCAGCCCAAGGAAGGGTGCACATATGCCTCACCTAATCAGTGGTAACTGAGAATACCAAAAGATGTTACTGGGTCTTATTTTGATCTCTCTATGACTCTGGAGTCAGCTGGGATAAGAGCCCATGAAAGCAGTGAGGGTAGGCAATTGCACACAATGTCCACAGGCAGCAGTTGGCTTTTGTAGCACATGGAGAAACTTGGACAAAGCCTCCCACACTGCCATTCTGTTCCATCCAAGTGGCATAACCAATGTACACCATCCTGTCCCAACTTTGTCTGCCTGGTCACATCTCAGCCTTCCACCCCCTAAACAGATACCTCTGCCTTGAGAATGGTTCATGGGAATGGGAACTGTCTATGACCTTGACTGTGATCCAAATGTAACTTATAGTGCCTGGAATATACCTTAAGCCTTGCAAAGAAAATAGATGTTACTGAGACACTAAAACCCTCACTAATTTAGTACACCACCCCCAGCACTGATGTGATTATGGCATTTGTTTTGTTTGTTAGTTTTTTTCCCCTTTAACAGCACTATACCTCTAAACTTGGGCACCAAAAGACTTTGCAGAGTCATGAGTTCACTCTTTGGCCATAACAAACAACAACAACAAAAACCTCAAAACTTTATTGACTGAATCAGTATATCACATAGTTGCTATCTCATTTGGATCATTATTCTTTGTGTGGGCTGAGACCATTCTTTGACTTTGTGTTAGCAGACATTTTAGTCCCTTAGAAACCAGCATGTTAGAAACAGTTAAACCCAATTTAATGTTTCAACAACCTTGTGTGTACATTTACCCACTTAGATTATCAACTACCTATGAACCATAGATTAAAGTCTAATTGCTGGTGTTACAAGGAGTCCACCAGAGATGACCACTCACACATATTATAGACAGTTGAAAGTCTTTATTCCAGTCCACTGGGACTACACTCAGATATTCAGGACTCAGATGTTTAATATAAGAGATTTTTAAAGGCAAAAATCCACATTCTGGTATTTTGCTTGGCATCTGTAAGGAGAGGTTTTAGGCAAGCAAGCAGTTTAACAGAAGCTGGGGCATTTTGATCTTGGGTTCCTAGAATAAAATTAGGATATTTTCCACGGATTCTCCATCAAGATCAAATTTTAGATAAACCTATAGACCTTAGCAAGATACAAGATGAAAGAATTTTACACTGCTGTGTCACACTGTCACCAAGCCAAGAAGTTTTGCTCCCACTTAGTCCCCTAAACACAATGAACCAAGGTTTTCTCAGAATTGAGGGAATAGCAGTGGTGAATGAAAGAAGTGGGAATTCAGAATCTTAGAATATACTTACTTGTTCTATCCTCAGAGCTTTACATTCCATCTGGGTTGCCATGTTACAGGAAATGTTGTGAAAGCCCGTATGTTGGACTGTAGATGTTATTGGGGAAACTGGGGCTCCCTGTCATGGGTTCTTTGTTTTGTTTTACAAATTTAAATGGACTTAGAAGGAAATTTAAGTACTATATTAGTAATTTTAGGAATCCAGCAGAGAATGGAGGTCAATGAGCAGACACATGACCAATAGCAGCTGTGTGATGTGACAGAAAGGGGAGAGCACTGTTAGCTTGAGGAAATAATGAGAAAGCCAAGCATGTCTAAGAAAGCATGCTAACAAATAAATATCTAAAAGGAAAAAAAGAGAAAAAGGAAGCTTATTGTTGCTGCTCCTTCCAGCTTGGATGAGCAGACACAGCTCTGAGGTGGGGCAATGTCCCAATGGAAGGGTATCCTGAGATATGGGAACCCAGGAACCAGTTACCTCTGAGGTGTCACAGTACCTCAACAGAGGTATCACCACATGCGGGGACCCAGGACCCACACAGCTCTGAGCAGAGGTGTTTCATCCCTGAAGGAGACTATCCTTGCCTGAGCTGCAGTGCTACAGTGTAACAGTTCCACTTTGCAGCTTCTCTTCTCCAGGGTTGCAGCCTCACAGGGGAGGGTATCCCCAGTTGAGAGCACAGGAGCTGAGGAGCCTTAGCACAGCTCCACTTCTTTGCTTCTTCCTTACTTTGCTTCCTTACTTCATGGTTTCTTCACATGAAAGCATTACAAGAGTCACACCAGGCAGTAAGTCTCATAAAAGATTTATAAGGATGGATAAATATAGCCTGAGAAGTAACAAATCCGGGGTGGCTGCCTCTGTTCCCAGGAGATGACAGCAGTAAATTAACAGAGGGCAGGGCTTATATAGTATATCTTGAGGCAGGGGGAATCATTTCAGGGTAGAGATTTCCAGAGTGAGAATTGGTGGGATTTCAAGTCTTGATCTTGGGGGGCTCAGGGATTGTGAGGTTTCCTGTTCAGGGATTAGTAGGGTTTTATTAAGATTTATCACCTAAAATTAGCATCATCTGGGAAGGATCCTGTTGAGAAGTTAGAGATGAGCTTTGTGGCAGTCACAGAGGCTGGAGCTCCTCAGGCCTTGGCCTGACCACTTTCCTGCCTTAGGGATTTTCAAAGTTTACGCAGTATACAAAGTTTACAAAGGGAGCCCACAGCAGTGAAGCCTTTCCCTGCTGCTTGAGCTTGCAGGAATAGCTAACACTTATACTTCTGAGGAACTCTGAAAGCAGTGGGGATTAGCAGAGTAACATGGAGGCATCTCTGGAAGCAACTGTATAGTAGCAGTTTCTAGAGAGGCTCCCATCTCCTCCCCGCAGATTCAGGTGAATCAGGATTCAGAGGTAATCTTTTTGAAGAAGAGGTAAGCACAGCTGAAGTAAGTTTAAAACATAGTTTCTGAGAATTGCATATGTGAAAACTGTATTTGCATAATTTATCACCTCTCCTGATTTCCAACTCTTCCCATGTCTCTCCTTCTTAAATTCATGACTTTTATTAGTCACACGTATACACATACACATAAATACAGCCTACTGAGTTCATTTGGTCTTGCTCATGTATATGTGCCCATGTGTGTGCTTAGGGCTGATGACTTAGGGTTGGATCACTCATTAAGGGGCTTGTCCTTGGAACAGACTGCTAAGCAGTCATTAATTACCCATAGCTCTCTACATCTAGAGGTTAAGGTCTTGGGAGGAGACAATAGTATGCAATGTTCCGATATTAGAATGCTGTGTCTCTACCTAGAGAAAGAGGTAGATTCCATTCTTTTGACCAGGAGGAAATAACTTTCCCTTAAGAGTTCTATACAGATCCTGACAGCTATTCTTAATGGCTTTTAAGACTTCTAACAGTGTGGCCAGGAATCTTGTTTTTGTCTGTGTTTGGGTCCCTAAAAGGCGAGGAAACACTTTAGGCAGCAGGTGACAGTCTGGAGTTGAGTCTCTGTATAATGAGAACGTTGGTTTCTTTAAACAGAAATGTTATGTGAATATGGTTTTTGTTTTAACCCCAGGTGTGGAATATGGTGCTGCTTTGCATTGTCCCCAGCAGCTGGTCTCGTGCTCTGGCAGGATGTGATTTGGTTTGGTCAGCTGAAGACAGTTTAAATTTGGAGTTTTGGGGACTCTTAAGAGGGTATAAAGGTGCCAGAGTCCTGAGAGGCTGTGGCAGATGCTGCTGTTCTGGATGCTGTTTGCTGGATTGCTAGGTTTCTAGTAGGAGAAACTTGGTGACAAAGATTTGATTTGCCGAAAGGAACGTGACACCCTAATCAGCAGGAAGTGATCTAAGGAGATAGATGCCCCCTGTCTTAGTTAGGGTTTTACTGCTGTGAACAGATACCATGACCAAGGCAACTCTTAAAAGGACAACATTTAGTTGGGGCTGGCTTACAGGTTCAGACACTCGGTCTGTTATCATCAAGGAGGGAACATGGCAACATCCAGGCAGGCATGGTGCAGGAGGAGCTACATCTTCATTTGAAGGCAGCTAGTGGAAGACTGACTTCCAGGCAGCTAGGGTGAGGGTTTTAAAGCCCACACCCACAGTGACACACCTACTCCAACAAGGCCACACCTGCAAATAGTGCCCCTCTCTGGGCCAAGCATATACAAACCATGATACCCCCTTCTTCCTCCAACATTCTTTCTCTCCTATCTAGTCTTAGAGGCTTGGAAGGGATTAGGGTGAACAAGGGCAATAGGGAAAAGAACCTAATAATATAGCCAAAAGTACAGTTACAAGTGCTGCCCAGAGGTGAGGCGAGACAGAATGTGAAACTTGGTTCTAATAGGGTAGAGGAGACATCAGGTCAAGAGGAGAAGAATATTCTGTTTTAAGACATCAGTAAACATTTTATTGTGGCTGCTGCCACAGGCCTCTCTCCTGTTTTGCTCCCAAAGGGGATTTTCAATTTTTTCTTCTTTTTTCTCTTTCTATATTCTGTCTCAAAAAAACATTTGGAGGAGTTAGGAGTGGAAAGGGGGATCTGAGATGCAATGGGAAAACTTGCAGGTAGAGGTGGAAGTGCTTGCAAAGTGAGGAGCACTGGGAAAGGTAGAAATAAAAGGTTTCTGAGTGACCTGGTGACTGAGCAAGACCATGGGAGCTTCCCAAAGGATGACAGAGGGAAGCAAACTGGGCTAGAAGGCAGATCGCAGCCCCACCCTGTGCCACAGACTTTTAGTTTCAAGTGTCAGCAGACCCTGGGTGGGGCAGAAAGAAGGTGTGAGGTTGGGAGGAGAGGGAATCTGTGTGGTGACAGGGCTAAAGGAAAACAGCCCATTTTGAGAGCAAGTGTTAATCTTGAGCCAACTGCACTGACAGAGGAGAAGGACTACAATGTCACCATCAGTTGTATAGCACATGTCTGCTAAGGGTGCTGATCATGATAGTGATGAGATAATGTGGCATCCTATAGAATGATAGGTCTGAGGTAATCTTTAAATCTTTAGATTTAAAGAAGCCATGGTTTCCTATGGACTGCATTCCCCTTATGTAAAACAAATATTAAGTAACTGGGATAGAATTATTCCCCAAGATTAAAAGGCTCTGGTGAGAGCTGTGCTAGAGGCTGGTCAGCAGTTACAATGGTTAAAGAGGTGGAGGGAGAAAGCCTCAAATATAGAGCAATGCGAGACTGAAACAAAACAAAACAAACAACAAAAAAACCAACAAAACCAGACCTCAGCCAGCTAGTCAGAAGGTGCCAGGCCATTTGGCCGGAAGCAAGGGCAATGGCTCAGCAACAGTTTCTAGACTTTCCCCAGGACAGTTTCCAGCCCCCCACAGCCCAACAATGGTTCTGGGATGTCCCTAGAGAAAGAGCTAACCGATTAAGAAAAAGGTCACCGACCCCTCCCTGGAATTCCTGTAATGTGCTTTAAATTGGGCCTTCAAGTTCACAGGGTGCCTCCATCTTGGTAGATGATAGAGCCCAGCATGCTGGACTTCTGCAGAATAAAATGCTCCTTGCTTTTGCATACTATTTGAGTCTGGGGTATCATTCTTTGGTGAATCATGGACCCTTACGAATAGAACAGAGCAAGGGGAGTGAATATTGTTAAAGATCAGCTATCTGGTGAAGGGGTGGAGTTCTCTGACTTACGAGAACAGATTTGATTTTATGATGCTGTTAAGAGCCTGGGACAAGGGTGAGGAGCTTGAGAAAAGGTCACCCTGTTTATTAAGATTTCTTTTTTTACAATAGAATTCCAACTCTTTTTTTCTCCATCTTTATTAAATTGGATATTTCTTATTTACATTTTAATTGTTATTCCCTTTCTCGGTTTCCAGGCCAACATCCCCCTCCCCTTCCCCCTCCCCTTCTATATGGATGTTCCTCTCTCCATTCTCCCCCCATTACCACCCTCCCCCCAATAATCACGTTCACTGAGGGTTCAGTCTTGGCAAGACCAAGGGCTTCCCCTTCTACCTAGTGCTCTTACTAGGCTATTCATTGCTACCTATGCAGTTGGAGCCCAGGGTCAGTCCATGTATAGTCTTTGGGTAGTGGCTTAGTCCCTAGAAGCTCTAGTTGGTTGGCATTGTTGTTCATATGGGGTCTCAAGCCCCTTCAAGCACTTTCAGTCCTTTCTAAGATTCCTTCAATGGGGGTCCTATTCTCAGTTCAGTTGTTTGCTACTGGCATTCACCTATGTATTTGCGATATTCTGGCTGTGTCAGTCAGGAGAGATCTACATCGGTTCCTGTCAGCCTGCACTTCTTTGCTTCATCCATCTTATCTAGTTTGGTGGCTGTATGTGTATGGGCCACATGTGGGGCAGGTTCTGAATGGGGGTTCCTTCAGCCTCTGTTCTAAACTTTGCCTCTGTATTCCCTCCCAAGGGTATTCTTGTTCTCCTTTTAAAAAAGGAGTGAAGCATTCGCAATTTTGGTCATCCTTCTTGAGTTTCCTGTGTTCTGTGCATCTAGGGTAATTCGAGCATTTGGGCTAATATCCACTTATCAATGAGTGCATACCATATGTGTTTTTCTGTGATTGGGTTACCTCACTCAGGATGATATTTTCCAGTTCCATCCATTTGCCTATGAATTTCATAAAGTCATTGTTTTTGACAGCTGAGTAGTATTCCATTGTGTAGATGTACCACATTTTCTGTATCCATTCCTCTGTTGAAGGGCATCTGGGTTCTTTCCAGCTTCTGACTATTATAAACAAGGCTGCTATGAACATAGTGGAGCACCTGTCTTTGTTATATGTTGGGGCATCTTTTGGGTATATGCCCAAGAGAGGTATAGCTGGGTCCTCAGGTAGTTAAATGTCCAGTTTTCTGAAGAACCTCCAGATTGATTTCCAGAATGGTTGTACCAGTCTGCAATCCCACCAACAATGGAGGAGTATTCCTCTTTCTCCACATCCTTGCCAGCATTTGCTGTCACCTGAGTTTTTGATCTTAGCCATTCTGACTGGTGTGAGGTGGAATCTCAGGGTTGTTTTGATTTGCATTTCCCTTATGACTAAAGATGTTGAACATTTCTTTAGGTGCTTCTTAGCCATTCGGCATTCCTCAGCTGTGAATTCTTTGTTTAGCTCTGACCCCATTTTTTCTTTATTAACTTGAGTACTTGTTATTTACGTTTCAATTGTTATTCCCCTTCCGGTTTCGGCCAACATACCCCAACCCTCCCTCCCCCTTCTAGATGGGCTTCCCTCCCATCATCCCCCCATTACCACCCTCCCCCAACAATCACATTCACTGGGGGTTCAGTCTTACAGAACCAAGGGCTTCCCCTTCTACTAGTGCTCTTATTAGGCTATTCATTGCTACCTATGAGATTGGAGCCCAGGGTCAGTCCATGTATAGTCTTTGGGTAGTGGCTTAGTCCCTGGAAGCTCTGGTTGGTTGGCTTTGTTGTTCATATGGGGTCTCGAGCCCCTTCAAGCTCTTCCAGTCCTTTCTAAGATTCCTTCAACAGGGATCCCGTTCTCAGTTCAGTGGTTTGCTGCTGGCATTCGCCTATGTATTTGCCATATTCTCGCTGTGTCTCTCAGGAGAGATCCCACCAACAATGGAGGAGTGTTCCTCTTTCTCCCCATCCTCGCCAGCATTTGCTGTCACCTGAGTTTTTGATCTTAGTCATTCTCACTGGTGTGAGGTGAAATCTCAGGGTTGTTTTGATTTGCATTTCCCTTATGACTAAAGATGTTGAACATTTCTTTAGGTTGAACCCCATTTTTAATAGGGTTATTTGTCTGCCTGCAGTCTAACTTCATGAGTTCTTTGTATATTTTGGATATGAGCCCTCTATCAGTTTTAGGATTGGGAAAGATCTTTTCCCAATCTGTTGGTTGCTGTTTTGTCCTAACAACAGTGTCCTTTGCCTTACAGAAGCTTTGTAGTTTTATGAGATTCCATTTGTCGATTCTTGATCTTAGAGCATAAGCCATTGGTGTTTTGTTTAGGAAATTTTCTCCAGTGCCCATGTGTTCGAGATTCTTCCCCACTTTTTGTTCTATTAGTTTGATCTGGTTTGATGTGGAGGTCCTTGATCCACTTGGACTTAAGCTTTGTACAGGGTGATAAGCGTAGATCGATCTGCATTCTTCTACATGTTGACCTCCAGTTGAACCAGCACCATTTGCTAAAAATGCTATCTGTTTTCCTGTTGGATGGTTTTGGCTCCTTTGTCAAAAATCAAGTGACCATATGTGTGTGGGTTCATTTATGGGTCTTCAATTCTATTCCACTGTTCTATCTGTCTGCCTCTGTACCAATACCATGCAGTTTTTATCACTATTGCTCTGTAATACTGCTTGAGTTCAGGGATAGTGATTCCCCCAGAAGTCCTTTTATTTTTGAGGATAGTTTTAGCTATCCTGGGTTTTTGTTATTCCAGATGAATTTGCAAATTGTTCTGTCTAACTCTCTGAAGAATTGAATTGGAATTTTGATGGGGATTGCATTGATAAGGCTCTGAGGAAGCCTTCACAGATTTCTTGCAAAGATTCATTTCACCCATGAACTAAGCCTTATCAGGTCCTTATGTGAGACAGGTCCTGATAGAGACCTTGGAGTTGGAGGATATGAATACCAAATGTAAATGAGTTGTTAGACCTTTAAAGGTGTGGGCAGTGCCCATGGATGAGTGAATAAGGGACATGACTGATGTTGACTCTCATGAGCATCATGCTAATATCACTGGAATGGTCTCTGAGATCAAATGCCATTGTTATTCCTCTTCCTGGTTTCCGGGCCAACATCCCCCTAACCTTTCCCCTTCCCCTTCTATATGGGCTTCCCCTCCCCATCCTCCCCCCATTACCGCCCTCCCCCCAACAATCACGTTTTCTGGGGGTTCAGTCGTAGCAGGACCAAGGGCTTCCCCTTTCACTGGTGCTCTTACTAGGCTATTCATTGCTACCTATGAGGTTGGAGCCCAGGGTCAGTCCATGTATGGTCTTTGGATAGTGGCTTAGTCCCTGGAAGCTCTGGTTGGTTGAAATGACAGTGCTTTAATTCAGCCATTTTCTATGAAAGTGTGACCAAGTCTTGGATCTCAAAATGGCTGGTGTGTTACGTGTGAGAAATACGGTACTTACCAAACTAGATCTCCTCCAGAGAAAAGTCCTTTTGGCTCTAATGGACTTTCTGAAAGAATGCTTAGGCTTCCTGGGTTTTGCAGATGTTGTGGAAAGGGATACCATTGGACTAATGGGTCTACACCAAGAGGGATATCCAAGGTTATTTCTTGCAGTTGGGAAATGAAATGGGGGCAGGGGGGAGCAGGACAAAAAATACAAGACCTTTCCCTTTGGTCATGCAGGAAATGACAAACAGGCAGAAAAACTGCAACTAAGTGTCAATCTCTAGATTAGGCAGTTCTGTTCCAGTTTGGGCCACAAATAAAACTCTTGCTCTGTCTTCAAAAAATTCAAGTGTTACAAAATAACCACTGGCATTTATAAGAAGAAGTGGATTTGACTTCCCAAGAGTTCATTATGCATTCAGGAATTATAGATGGAGATTTCAAAGGAGAAATTAAAATTATGGTCTGTATTTAAAAAAAAGATTGAGAGGGAGAGAGAGAGGGAGGGAGGGAGGGAGGGAGGGAGGGAGGGAGGGAGATGCAGATTAATGAAAGTGATAGATTGCTCAGCTGTTGTTGTTTCCCTACATTAAAGGCAAATCTGCTCCAGTAGAAAGAACATAGGGGTTTGGAAGTACTGGAAAGTGTGTGTTATAGCAGTGTGTGTGTGTTATAGCAGTGTGTGTGTTATAGCAAATGATGGTTAATGATCAGAGACCAAAATTAAAATTGCAAGTAAATGGTGTTGAAATAGAAGGTTTGGTAGATACAAGAGCTGATGCAACTATCATTTCTCAAAAATCTTAGAATTCAGAATTGCCACTTCAGAAGGTTTTTACACAGTATACAGAAATTGGAAAATGATCTCAAGTAAAGCAAAGTATACTAAGGGTTAAATGTGTGGGATCTGAAGATCAAAGCAGGGAAGTTAAGACCTTATGTGGCCCATATACCCATAAACTTATGGGGAAGGGACCTTTTACAATGGGGTACTCAGATTCCTGCAATACCAGAGACAACTCATGATGAAATTAGGGGTGAAATGGTAGATGATCCCGGGGAAGGTATTGATGTATGACAATTGTCCAGACACAGGATACCCCAGGGATTGAGTTTTCAAATTTATAAGGGGGATGGGCTGCAAAAATACTAAAAACCCTACCCTAAAAAGTGGTTGACTGACAGGCTCATAGATAGGTCTGTGGCCCTCAAGTACTGGAAAATTGCAGGTACTTGAACAGCTGTTACTAGAGCAGCCTTAAGTCTACAAGCCCATGGAATTCTCCTGTGTTTGTTGTAAAAAAAAAAAAAAAAAAAAAAGAAAGAAAGAAATCAGAAAAATGGAGGATGTTAACAGATTTAAGAGTGGTGAGTAGAGTACTTCAACCAATGGGTCTATTACAGCCTGGAATTCCTTGGCCTTCTTTATTACCTGCATCATAGCCTATAATAGTAATTCATTTAAAAGATTACTTTTTATTTCCTTGCATTATCAGGATATGGAAAGGTTTGCTTTCTCAGTACCTACTTAAGAATAGTGGTTCAGTAAAAGACATTATTAGAAAGTACTTCTACAGGGAATGTTAAATAGTCCTACGTTATGTCAATATTTTGTGCAACAACCACCACAAATAATTTGTAGGCAGTTTCCTCAATCCATTAATCATTACATAGGTGATATTTTCTTGGCTGAATCTGAATGCTTTGGAAAAATGTTTAAGGAAATACAAAGAATTCTGCAATACTGGGGGTTACAGATTTCTCCTGAAAAAAAAAAATAGAGAGAGGAGACTATTTGGGTTATAAAATAAGTTAACAGAAAATTCAACCACAAAAGGTATAGATCAGAAGAGATCAGTTGCAAACTCTTAATGATTTTTAAAAATTAAAAAATTAATTTTAAAAAACAAAAAATTAAAAAACTTAAACTTTAAATATTCATAGGAGGGGATATGGAGGCAAAGTTTGGAGCAGAGACTGAAGGAACGGCCATTCAGAGCCTGCCCCACATGTGACCCATATATATATATACAGCCACTAAAACTAGATAAGATTGATGAAGCTAAGAAGTGCATGCTGACAGGAGCCAGATCTAGCTGTCTCCTGAGAGACACAGCCAGGGCATGTCAAATACAGAAGCAAATGCTAGCAGCAAACCATTTAACTGAGAACAGGATCCTGGTTGGAGGAATTAGAGAAAGGATTAAAAGAGCTGAAGGGGCTTGTGACCCCAGAAGAACAAGCCTGGGAGCTGACCCAGGGCTCCAACTGCAAATGTAGTAGAGGATGGCCTTGTTGGACACCTATGGAAGGAGAGGCCCTTGGTCCTGCCAAGGCTGGATGCCCCCCAGTGTAGAGGAATGTCAGAGAGGGGGTGGATGGGGAGGGGAAGGGGTAGGGGATGGAATAGGAGGCTTGTGTCCTGGAAACCAGTAAAGGGAATAACATTTGAAATGTAAATTTAAAAAAATCCAATAAAAAATATTAATTGGCTACGGTCTACAATCGGGCTCAATATGCAATGGGAAATGTAGTATTATGAAATGGATTTTCTTAGCATACAAAGGAAAAAAGTAAAGACTTCTATAGAAAAATTTTCTGATTTAATTATAAAGGTAGACTAAGACTACATCATCTGTCAGGAACAGACCCAGCTGAAATTGTAGTACCTTATACTAATGCTGAGATTATGTCATTATAGGTAATCAATAAAGATTATCAAAGAGCTTGTAGCAACTATTTGGGAGAAATTAACAATATCCTAAACACAAGTGCCTACAGTTTTTAAATAGAAATATTTGGATCCTCCCATGTACTGTAAAGAGAATGCCAATCTTTGAAGAATCTACATTCTATAGTGATGTAAGTAAGCTGGGAATGGCAGGCTATAAGTAAGACAAAATACTTCAGTTCAAAAATCAGAGTTGTGGGTTGAGGATTTAGCTCAGCAGTAGAACGGTTGCCTAGCAAACGTAAGGCCCTGGGTTCGGTCCCCAGCTTCGAAAAAAAGAAAAAAAAATCAGAGTTGTACGCAATCCTATGGTACTATTAGATTTTCTTGAATCTCTTAATATAATTACTGACTCAATATTCAGAGTTGCTTTGCATATAGAAACTGATGAATTTATTCCTGAGAATTCAGAATTACCCTTGTTATTTATACAATTGCAACAAGCAATCAAATAGAAACTATCCATTATAATCACATATATTCACTCTCATATATGTTTGCCAGGTCCACTGGCACAAGGAAATAAGGAAATTGATCGATTATTAATAGGAAAATGTGTTAGAAGCCTCAAAATTTCATTAAAAAAATTAATAGTGAAAAGAATTTTTCTATCATTTGGCAAGAAGTAAAAAAAAAAAAAAAAAATCTTGTTTTTTATATAACCAAACTCCATTACCCACCAGAAGTAACACTAGGGGGTGCCAATAGAAATTAAATCTGGCAGATGGATGTGTTTCATTTTGCAGAATTTGGAAAACTAAAGTTTGTACACCATACCATCGATACATATTTGGCATATCAATGGGCAACTGCTTTGAGATCTAAAAGGCTAATTGTGTAACTACACACTTACTAGAAGTAACAGTATTATGAGGATACCTGCACAAATTAAGATTGACAATACTCCCACATATGTCTGCAGTTAAGATGAAGCAATTCCTTGCATATTATAATATAAAGCATATTATGGATCTACCACCAAATCCTACAGGACAAGCGTTATAGAAATGCTTATAAAGCAAAAGAGAAGAGTAAAGATGCCCCAGCGATAGACTGAATAATGTTTTGTTAAACTTTAAACTCTGAATGGTAATGGAAGAGGAACAAGAGCAGTTGGGAGACGCTGGGTTATAGAAAACACCGGGAACTAAATCAACATGTATACTCTAATGATATGCTGACATTAGAATGGAAGTGGCAATAGTTTTGCATTCGGGGGAGTGATTCTGTTTGTTTCTACAGGAAATGAAGAGCTATGAATGCTTTTTTATAATCAAAAATTATAAAGATTAGATTTTAGCAGAAGAGGTCTCTCTCCTCAAGACTTTGACCACTGATTGGAAAAAGTTTATTGAAAGTGTTTATAATTTCTCACTAAAGAAAGCACAATTAATGACTTAAAACAGAGTTGGAGAAATGTAGTGAGAACTTTGGTTTATTTTAACATAGAAATGTTATATGAATGTTTGTTTTAATCCCAGGTGTGTGGTATGGAGCTGCCTCAGATTGTCCACAGAAGCTAATCTGATTTGTTTCATGCTCTGGCAGGGGTGTGATTTTGCCAGCTGAAGATAGTTTAAGTTTGGAATTCTGGGGACTCTTGAGAGGGAGCAAAGATACCAGAGCCCTGAGAGACTGTGACAAGTGCTGTTCTGGTTGTTGTTTGCTGGATTCCTGATTTCTGGTTGGAGATATCTTGACAGTGAATATTGTGACTTGCCCCAAGGAACTCGACATCCCTAATCAGCAGTCTAAAGAGATTGGCACCCATTTCCATTCTAACCTTCTTTCTCTCCTACCTAGTGTTAGGGGGTTGGAAGGGGTAAGGAAGAAGGATAGTAAGAAAAAGAACCCAATAAAGTAGCCAAAAGTACAATTAGATCTCTGTTTCCACCACCACTGAATGAATATACATTTATTATGACCTTGATAACAATAATAATGAAAATCCTACACAAAATGCAGAAGAGAAAGAAAGACATGCTAGCAAACTAAATACATCAGAAATGCATTTTGTTTTGCACACTGCTAAGCACTCTAACTAGCAGCACTGGACAGAAAGTAGCATTCCACTTAGAACTTGCATTCCTTCTGAGTGCAAACTTTATAGTTGCCACTTTGTAGCACTGCTTCTGCATGGGTACAGGTGTTGTCCCTACTGATAGTAGTTGTTGTTCTGGGTGCTTTTCAATAGCACTTTCTTAAAAACAGAAACATGTCCCAACATCTGGGAGTTCTCTGAGAACTTCCTTAACCAAAAGGATATTTGCGATTCTCCCATCAGAATGCTGAAACAAGGCACCTTGGGAATTGGAATTTCCCCTAGGAATTTCATGCTAGAAAAAAAGAGGAAACTGGAAAGGAGACTGGGATTTCATTGCTGAGATAACTTGTCATACTATTTTGCAGGGATGACTTTAATAAAGATGATGATGATCAATGATAAGTGGACCATACTTTGACCAGAATTTCTTAGGTAAGCATAGGCCAAGGGCCAGCCCTCGCTGTTCCTCTCTTTTGGTTCTTCTTGAGTCAGCAGAGGGGGAAGATCATTGGTGGGAGTAAGACTTGCTTTTACAAGATATTTTGGGTTGCTGTTTAATAATAAAACATTTATTTAAGTCTAAGTCACTTGACTACTGTAACTTACCTGCCTTGAGTTCCCTTTGGGCCAGAAACTGCAGTCTCTGACATTTTAGTACCTCATCTTAAAATATCAGAGGATTAAATACAGGATTAATTGCTAGAGCCTTTTCCCTCTAGTCCAGATGCCTCTCTCTTGTCAGGCTAGGGGAGGGTTGGGGCAATAAACTTCTACTGAACCAGGAGAAGAGAGTCATACTAGCAGAAGGAAAAACTTTTACACAACCAAATATGAATTAAACTCACATAAATTCATATAAGATTCATGTACACACTTATACATTCCCGGGAATTCAAGCTAGTTGGGCTCCGCTTACATACTATTTCTTAATTACACACACACACACACACACACACACACACACACACACACACACACACATACATCCATACTTATATATGTTATATGAAGCAAAAGACTAAGTGTCATATAACACTGCAGATAGAACTCACTCATTCTGGATGAAGAATGAGTTCCAATCTTTATTGCATAGAGAAAGAAAAGGCTTCTACTCTTTTATTGCTAAATGAATTAAAACCAAGTCTATAAGAAGAAAGCTTTGTTTCATTACTAACACTAAGCCTGCCTTGATATTAAAATAAAAGACCTGCTCTGTGCCATAATAAGGACCTGCCTACTCCATCTGCAGCTTCTTTTTTCCTCTTCCTCTGCATTCTGCATATTGCTCTCTAATTTTTTTGTTGCCTTATACTTTCTAAGTTATTCCATTCTGCATTCTCCTGCTAATCTTGCTCTCCCCTCCTGTTCTGATGTCACAATGCCCTTGCTCACAATGTTTTTGTTCCCAAATGCCTTACTCACAATGCTTTCTCTTCAATGTTATATCTTCCAATGTAATCTTTCCTGGTCTTTTGTATCTTTTCTAGGAAGATAGATCACATGGTTTTTCCAAGCACCCCCTTTTGTTTACAAAAGTTCATTAGAAGTTCAAACATAAATTCGAATCATAAATTAAGACATTTACAACAGAAAATGCTTACATGCATATATATTAAGGGTAATTATCCAGCTAAATATTCATTATCTGTCACTAGCTCTTCAGGTTCATGGAGAGTTAAAGACCATAACTAAGTTATCACTGAAGTTATGTATAGATAAACTCAGTCAATATTTTATCTATTATCCTTGAACCTATAGTAAATTCTTACTTCCCTTTTTATGACCTTTGGGTAATGGTTTTAAAACTCTTGAAGTGTGCTTTAAGTTGTAGATGCCTGCTTGCTATCTCAGAAATGATTATCTCCTGACACTTGACGACTGTCAGAGTTCTCAATGCAGCTTTGACATCAGAAAGGTCACTTAATCTTTGACAAAGGAGCTAAAACAATCCAGTGGAAAAAAGACATTTTCAACAAATGGTGCTGGTTCAACTAGTGGTCAGCATGTAGAAGAATGCAAATCAATCTATTCTTATCTCCCTGTACAAAGCTCAAGTCTAAGTGAATCAAGGTCTTCCACTTAAAACCAGATCCACTGAAGCTAATAGAAGAGAAAGTGGGGAATAGTCTTGGACATATAGGCACAGGGGAAAACTTCCTGAACAAAGCACCAATGGTTTATGCTCTAAGATCAAGAATTGACAAATGGGACTTCATAAAATTGCAAAGCTTCTCTATGGCAAAGGACACCGTCATTAGGACAAAATGGCAACCAACAGATTGGGAAAAGATATTACCAATCTTACATCTGATAGAGGGCTAATATCCAATATATACAAAGAACTCAAGAAGATAGACTCCAAAGAATCAAATAACCCTATTAAAAATGGGGTACAGAGGGGTTGGGGATTTAGCTCAGTGGTAGAGCGCTTGCCTAGCAAGCGCAAGGCCCTGGGTTCAGTCCCCAGCTCCGGAAAAAAAAAAAAAAAAAAGAAAAGAAAAAAAATGGGGTACAGAGCTAAACAATTCTCAACTGAGGAATAGTGAATGGCTGAGAAGCATCTAGAGAAATGTTCAACATCCTTAGTCATCAGGGAAATGCAAATCAAAACAATCCTGAGATTCCACCTCACACCAGTCAGAATGGCTAAGATCAAAAATTCTGGTGATAACAGATGCTGGCAGTGATGTGGAGAAAGAGGAATATTCCTTCATTGTTTGTGGAATTTCCAGCTGGTACAACCACTGTGGAAATCCATCTGGAGGTTCCTCAGAAAACTGATCATAGTACTTTGCGAGGACCCAGCTATATCACTCTTGGACATATACCCCAAAGACGTTCCAACATATAACAAGGACACATGCTCCACTAAGTTCATAGCAGCCTTATTTATAATAGCCAGAAGCTGGAAAAAAAACACAGATGTCTTTCAACAGAGGAATGAATACAGAAATTGTGGTACATCTACACAATGGTGTATACTCAGCTATTAAAAACAATGACTTCATGAAATTCTTAGGCAAATGGATGGAACTAGAAAATATCAACCTGAGTGAGGTAACCCAATCACAGGAAAACACACATGGTATGCACTCACTGATCAGTGGATATTAGCCCAAAAGCTAGGAATACCCAAGGCACAATTCAGACCATGTGAAACTTAAGAAGGAAGACCAAAACGTGGATGCTTCAGTCCTTCTTAGAAGGGGAAACAAAATACTCATGGGACATAGAGGGTAGGAGGAAATTGGAAGAGAGGAGGGGAAGGGGAAAGGGGGGCAGGATCAGGTATGAGAGGAAACAGGGATATATACAGAAGGTCAGGAATTTGAACAGAAATGTGTAGCAATGGGAGATGGGAAACTGGGCGTAGTCATCAACAAGCCCCAGATGCCAGGAAAGCAGGAGGCTCCCAGGTCTCAACAGGATGAGATTAGGTAAAGTGCCCAACAGAGGAGAGGGAGAACCTGCAGAGACCATATCCAGAGGTTCCGTAAGGCCTCCAGTTAGGAGATAGGGCCAGCCACCCTTCTCAAAATTTTAACCCAGAATTGCTCCTGTCTAAAGAAATTCAGGGACAAAGAGTAGAGAAGAGGCTGAAGGAAAGGCCATCCAGAGACTGCCCCACCTGGGGATCCATCCCATAGGCAGCCACCAAACCCAGTTAGTTACTGTTGCTGATGCCAAGAAGTGCTTGCTGACAGGAGCCTGATAGAGCTGTCTCCTGAGAGGCTCTGCCAGAGCCTGACAAATACAGAGGCAGATGCTTGCAGCCAACCATTGGACTGAATACGGGGTCTCCAATGGAGGAGTTAGAGAAAGGACTGAAGGAGCTGAAGGGGTTTTCAACCCCATAAGAAGAACAACAATATCAACCAACCAGAGCCCTCAGAGCTTTCAGGGACTAAACCACTAATCCAGCAGTGCACATGGAGGAACCCATGGGTCTAGCCACATATGTAGCAGAGGATGGCATTGTCTGGCATCAATAGGAGGAGTCCTTGGTCCTGTGCAGGTTCAATTCCCCAGGATAGGGGGGAATGCTATGGTGGTGAGGTAGGAGAGGGAAGGGGAACATCCTCATAGAAGCAGGGGGAGGGGGATGATAGAGAGGCGAACCGGGGAAGGGGATAACATTCAAAATGTAAATACATAAAATATTCAGTAAAAGAAGGAAGAAAAAGAACTTAGCAGTCTTATTATAAAAGAGCTTAATAATTACTAACATGATTTTAGTAATTCTTATAGGATCATTATTAAGAATTAAGTAATCATCCATTTGTCTATATAACACCACTGCAAAACAGTGCACCTTCGGTGTTCTGCAAAGGTCTGTTCAAAAGGGTAGGTAATGCCGAGTGATTGTTATATATATTTAATAATAACAGGAAAAGTATATTAGCAGCGGGAACCTCTCCTAAAATGAAATTCTCCTCAGTCTTGCCTAGGGAAGCAATCCATCATTAACTTTGACAGTCTGTGACAGAGCCACCTCAGGAAGATCACCTTCTCGTTTTAGCTTCTCCCTGATGGCTCCTGGTAGGTGTAACCCTAGCCTTCTATCTAAGTTTATCTTAGCCTTTGTAACCAAAATAGGTACAGAACTTGCTTCTCTGGTAAATGAAGTAAATTAATGAAGTGAATTTTATAGATAGCTATGGGACCAGTTGTTGAGTGAGCTAGAGAGGATTCAGAGTTTGACATATGACAGCTTGTTACTAGACTTAGTGTCATAGCCTATGCCCCAACAAGCCAGGTTTGACTATTTGTCCTTGATAAGCCAACGCAAAGATCTAAATCAGTAGTAAAAGTCCAGGGGATATTTATTCAGTGTAGCTACTGAAGGAAGAGGGACAAAGATCTAATGACACCTCTAAGTGCACCTTGTGGGTCCTGAAGTGAGGTTGAGGTTTGAGTAGAGGGACAGAGTTATCCATATCCAAATGGTGCTGGCCTCATCGTTGTTTTAGCTTTACTCTCCAGCCAGGTGGTCTGTCAAGTTGAAAATCTCTTCCCAGGAAAAAAAGTTTCTTTTCTGGCTGGCTTAGGTTTTAGGATTTCTCCCAATATAAGATTTTCTGGAGAAATACCAATTCCTTGAGGCCTATCTTTTCAATAGTCAAATAGCCAAACTGAGGGCACAAGTATCACCTCAGAGGGTCTCCATTTTCACTGAATCAGTTACACAATGAGCTGGTCTGCAAGATTCAGAATTGATGTCTGATGTGAGCCATCAGCTCCCCTTTTACTACTGTATATAGGACATAGTTCTGTGACTAAGCATGTAGTTTTTCTAGAGGTTTGTTTTATTATTTAATATGCAAAGGTCTACTGGAAGTTTCCTTGAGGTGTTTTCTAGCTCTGGTTTCTTCAGTTCTGCTGCATGTCCACTTTTTAGACTGTCCTGGCTTGGTCAAATTTTCAACCTGAGTTATCATCAACAATATGCCTACTTTTGAATATTAATTTATTCATGTACACTGAGAACTGGAGGATCATTTTATATAAAGCAATTCATTTTAGTATGCCTACTTATATACTAGGTTTTTACACATACACTATCATACATAGGTATATGTATGTGTATATATAATATTTATACCTTATGATTATAAGCAATAAGTGTTATATACAATACATAAGGATTAAATGCAGTGTAATTATAAAAATGTGCATCTGTGTACTTGCCACAGTAAAGAACAATACCTAATGACTCTGAAACCTCTGGGGACCTTTTCCCTGAAACTATTTTTATTAAGTATTTTCATGCACTCAAAACTTTACAAGCACCATATATAAAAACATATGGCTAACTGTGAAAAAGAATGAGCATTACATCTAACACACTAGCAAATAAGTCAAAGATATGAAACAACTATGGACTGAAGCCATTACTGTGACTTTATTACAATAGTTACAAACAATAGTTTTGTGGTATACAATCATCACAATTACTCAAATTATATACAAATAGATCTTTATACAAGTCTACATAAAAAAAGACCCCCAATCACATTATCAACAAGATTTTTCTCTAAAAGTTATGGCCAAGGAGAAAAAAATTCACAGTTACTCTGCAAATACTTTAAATGCAGCAATCATATTGCACATAAAACAATCATAAACTTTAATGAGCAGATGTATATCTTTTAATTTAGTTTTTCTACAAAATGTACATTTCATGCAATACTTTACTGTATGCAGAATGGTAGAGCTAGAATAAACAGATTAACTTACAAACTGTTTCAATAATGGCCACAAAATTAGAATTATTTTGAAGTACCATTTAAAGTTATGCTGAAAAAATTGCAGAGTCAGAACTTAACGGACAGAGTCAGGTACTTCACAGATGGAGTTATTATTCTAGTGTTCTTCTTTGTCTTTTCCTTTCTTCTCCTTCTCATCCTGCAGGGCAGTCCCGAGTTTTTTGATGAGAACGGATAGCACCTTATCCAGTGGGTCCATCACTCCTCTCTGAAGCCATTTGGGAATAGTAGTCCTGGCATGGTGAAAGCCCAATTTTTGAAGAATGTAATCAACACCTACTGGATCAATCTTTCTTCCAGTCCAAGAAATTAATCTAAAACGGTAATCAGAAATGCTCGTTATGAAGGTACATAATGCATGAACATTACTGCACTCGCTTAATATACTCTGGATAAAGCACTTTAGGAGATATGTACGAATACTTGAGTCTAAAGGCCTTCTATTCATTGTAATAGCTCCTAAAAGTATATTATGTGTGCTGGTAAGTGTTGGGGGCTGGTCTGCTCTGGTGTTATATATGCAAATGCTAAATTCTGAACCCCATGATCTTGTTGCCCTCAGACCAGTGCCTTCTCATGTACAGTGGCCTTTGTTGTGTGAGCCTTACTCTCCAATTTAAAGCTATTGGTTAAATAAAAGTGGCTACAGCCAATTACTGGTGAGAATAGAGGTAGGTGTTGCTTCAGTTAGTGAGGGATGGGGATTGCAGGGGGGTGGGAGAAAGAGAGAGAGGGGGAAAGAAGACAGAAGACATTACTGCATTTGTACCTCTGAAAAATATGTGGCTCAAGTCTCTGCTGCAAAGAAGTGCCAAGTGCTTACTGCATGGAGCTGTGAAAGTGAAGCAGTAAGAAGCAAAGGAAGTCTAGAATGATGGATGCCAGGATAGTGGCATGTCTCCTGAGAAAAGCTGCAGGCATGGAGAACTCGCCCGAGAGAGTGGCTGTGTGTATTTTAGGAGACAGCCACTCAACCAACACCTTTGGAGCCTTGGTTTCTGCCCTGTTGGGTTTCAGTACTACTTTGGCCCAATCTTTCCTTGCCACACCCCCATTCTTCCATATGCCATGTGGAAGGTTTACTCTGTGCCACTGTATATTGGAAATATTAACTTGTTCTTTGATTGTATACTGGTTCTCAGTTAAGAAACTGCCCTAAGTCTCAAAAGAGACTTTGGAATTTTAAAAAGGGTTTGGACTATGAAAATGTTTGCAAGTGAATAAATACGTTTTTTCTTATGGGGTGGCTTTACGCCTCTGGGGAAGGAAGTAGGTATTATGATTTAAACATAAGCTATGTCTTCCATGGGCTGCATCGAACACCTGGTCCCAGCTGACGGCTGTGATGAAGATTGTGGGAATGGTGGACTCTTTAGGAGTGAGGCTTTCCTGGAGGAACTGGAGGTCACTAGAGGAAGGTTTTGAGGGGTTAGGGTCTGGCTACACTTCCTGTCACTTTTCTAGTTCTGCCTGTGTATACATTGTGAACAGCTGCCTCATACTGTGCCACCAAGGTGCAGTGTATTTTCTCTTAAAGCCATACTACTCCCGCACCCCCACCTTCAGCTTCTTGTCAAGCATCTGGTCACATCAGCTGGAAAGGCGTGCACACCCATTCTCACCTAAGAGTAGGCTCCAGATGCCATGTGTTGCACATAAAGTCTCGCCAGTCCACAGTGGTGTAAGTGATGCCATCTTCTCTGTCTCTGTCAGAGGAATTGTCATCGTGTATAATAACTGGACACTTTTGTCCTGGTCGAGTGGATAAAATCCGAGGTGGAAAAATGGCTATAATGATAATAATAATTATTATTATATGTATATATATAAAGTCAGATCTTAAGAACCATTACTAGCTCTATTACCATGCCAAGTTTCATTTAATTACACCTGTTAAAAGGTAGCTTAAAATAAGCCAGGGAAAAATAACAATTCTTATTATTTCTGAGAAAAGTGAGGTTGTGCCTGTGGTAAAGAATGTAGAGCTCACATTTGTGTCAGCAAGTGTAGGGCACTGGGATCGACAGTTAGATTTCCTACATGGTGACTAGTAGTTAACTGTGCTGGTCACATCTGTAATCCCAGCTGAGCAGGAGACTAAGGAGACTGTCTATTTCAAGCCAGATTAAAATTTGGTGATATTGTGCCTCAAAATAAAAATGTAAAGGAGGGTCAGGGGTTATGAATTCCATGGTAAAATAGTTTTTTAACTATGTGAAACCTTGAACCTTGAGTCTAAACTTCAACATAGCAAAAAAAGTTGTAGCTTGATGATTTTAAAAGTTTAGTTGGACTGTTATTTATATACCAGATTCAAATGAGTGTGTAATCAGTGTTTTTTCATTTGTTAATAGTTGTATAGTTACATAAAGTGTCAATAAGCAGCATTCTGTGTACAATCCTTTCCTCATGGTACTTAAGGAAAGTCTCTTTAAAGTTGGCTACCATAAACACACACATGTATGATCAAACCTGAAACACATATGGCTTTTTATGTGATCTAATTGAATAAACATAGCACTCATTTTGAAGTACAAACATCAAAACACAAAGTAGACATGAAACAATTGAATATGATGTTTGCTTTGCTGCTTTTATCGAATCTCTATTGGTAACAAGGTAGGCAGTACCAGAGTCAGAACACAGATACCTACATAAACGTTCTGCTGCTTACTGGGCTTTTATTACTGGTAGAAGTTACACTGCTATAGTATATCTCCAAGTTCTAGAAGTTTCGGATTTCTGTCTAGTCTCACATAATGGTGTAAACTATGTTTATCTGGGCCTATGCTTAAGTGACCTGTCTCAGTACCACTACCGCTACCAGAAACCACACGGTGAAGAAGCTAAGTGGTTGAGTGTCTGCTAGCACGCACGAGGCCCTGGATCCCAGCACTGGGGAAAACAAACACATTGATAATGAACCCACTGTAACTTTCTATTTCATAAACATGCAATAGTTGTACAATAAATACCGAATGAAGTAAATCCGCATGTTTGAGAGGACATTCTGTACCATTTCAAGTTACCTAACTTCATCAATAGCTATGGACAACCACAATACATTCAACCAACTCCACATAGGTTATTCGAGCCACTGTATGCAGTAACACAGTGTTACAACAACACTTATGTGCTAGAAAGGAAATTGGTGTTATCTAGCTCATGAAATCAAAACCAGGTCACTAAGGTCTAGGTAATTTACTTATAAAACAAAAATGTTCTCTGCATAGATTTATCTCCTTATTACTTTCTGCAACTATATGATATGCCTAATAATGCAACTTTATTAGGTAGCTGTTTTTTCAGTCATTTTACTTAAATCTGTAGTATTTCCTCCCATTTTCCTAACTTGCAAAAATCACCTATAAGGGCTTAACTGCAGACTTTTGTATTTTTAGAAACTTCTAAACTTTTTTTTTATTGATGTGTATATGTACATGTCTGCGTGTGTGTGTGTGTGTGTGTGTGTGTGTGTGTGTGTGTGTGTGTGTGTGTGTCAGGAGCTAGAAAAAGTGTTTGGTCCTCTGGAGCAGTAGCTGTAGATTGTTTTTGAGCTACCTTTCCAGTCCCTGATTTTTAAAAAAACAAAAAAACCCCAAAAAACAAAAAACCTCTTTCCTCTTTATGAAGAAACACCTCGTGATTAAAATGAGCACCATTGTGGGCCAGTCAGATGACTCAGCAGGGAGAGGTATTTGCCACCAGGGCTGATTTCCTGAATTTAACTTTTGGAAACAATATAGTTGAAGGAGAGAACAGATTCCTGTGAGCTCTCTTCTGACCTCTTTATGTGTGTCATGATGACTCTATCCCCCCAAAAAACGAAATAAATAAATGTAAAAAAAATGTAAAGAGTGCATGTATGCAGCAGAAACTCAGGAGTCTGTCAGACTGTCCTGGAAGTGCTACTGCATGACACTGCAGCCCAGAGGAAAAGGCATGCATCCTGTCCCTAGGCCATGAAGATATCCCCATGCTAATCCTCTACACTGACAGGAGAAAGGAAAACTATGCAGCCCACCCTTTTCCTTTTCTTTCAGATATGCTGACACTAGATCATGGAGAAACATGATGAGCTCAGCATCCATCGTCACACAGATGTGGTCCGTGAACTCTGTCACCACACTACACTCCACCTTGGGTTTCACGTTGGCATCTGAAATGATAAAGGCGTTTTACAGTGAAAAATTCCATGCAGCAAAGGCCTCTTCCATCAGTAAAGATTTACATGGATCCATGCAAATGCATTCACTGGTAATATAAGCGTAAAGATTCGAGAAGTGAGCAATGGCTACATGCGAAGGATTTAGACCAATGATGATGTATCAAAACATCCCTAGAATGCATCATTGTTCCTATAATACTTCTAGTAAATAAAGTCTAATTATTCTTCCTAGCATTTGGGAGAAAAGGCACAACTAGGCTAAATAAATTCACCATAGTCCACATATATCTAGTAAAAACATCAATTTGACTTACATCCCCACTTCTATTAAATTAACATACCGAAATGGCCTGCAGCAGGAGGGTAAGGGTAGTATGAAGCTTCTTTAGACTTTTCTTAGTAACTGTCAAGACTAAGGATATTCCCACATACCTTGTAATGAAGGCTCCTGGGGTTCTTGAACATGAATTGATTTAAATTCTAGCTGCATCCTGGGTAATGCAAAGATGGTCTCTGTTTCATGGTTGTAGCTAGAACCTCCTCGGAACCCACTCAACAAACTAGAATTCTTCACAGTAGTACTGTTCTCCGAGTTATTAGCATCAACATTACGAAGTAAGTTTAGCTCTACATCCAAAAACAGAAAGGGTTATGTTAACCAAGGGGCACTGTCACCACATTGCACAATGTGTTGAGGATGGTCACTTGTTGGGGGTTCATCTGTTGCTATCTATACAAACTTTAAATTCTGAACCCCAAGATCTGGTTGCCGACAGACAAGTGAATTCTCATGGACACCAGCCTTTGTCATGTAAATTTTGCTTCCCAATTTAAAGCTATTGGTGAATAAAAGGCTACAGTCGGTGGTAATTGGGCAAGAGAGAGAGAAAGGCAGGACCTGAAACCTGAGTGCATGACCAGGAGAAACGCACCCTGAGGACAGACTGATGGAGCAAAAGCAGCCCTGGCGAGACTCAAACAGTAAGTAACTAGGGGTGTATGGCTCAGATGTAAGTTAGAATAGCTCAGGGACTGCTCAATCTAGGCTTACAGCTTGTAAGTGAAAATACCAGGCTTTTGTGATTTTATATGGGATGGCTGGAATAAATAATTTACAATCACTAGAGCCTAGTGACAAAAAAAAGTATGTCTCTAAAAGTGATAAACTGTATTTAGACATAGGCAAATAAATGAAGCCTCAGAGTAATAGATTTAGCTAAATTGTACAAAGTGTGGCTTTAAAGATACTATATCAAATGCTAATCACTCTACAAGTTGTAAATAATGATATTCTAAAGAAGAAATGTCCATGTATACTTTACTGTTGTCAAACCCAAAGCTTTGTAATGTGAATTTTGGATAAACTCAATACCTGTGAGTTTTGGTTTCTCTAGTTTTAATATGTCTAGAACTGTCAATTTCAATCATGTCTAAATTGAATTTTATCAAACTGAATGGTCTATATAGATTGAACACTAAATATTATCCTGACCCTTGAAATTATGTAGAAATCTTATTTTTTGGAGCATTAACTACTCTATTGCTGTGAAGATTACTGCTATAGATACATAAACAGCTTCCTGGAACATCCTAGCTAAAAAAAAAATCTTAAAAAATACCCCAACAACATAAAAACCTCAACAACACCATATTCCAAGTGTATAAAAGTCAAAATAGGCCATAGTCTAATTTTCTCTTTTTTACCCATCCAGAATGTATGCCTATTCCTGAAAGATAATCTAAAATTACAAGGGACAAGTAATTTTTTTTTATTTAGAAAGATCATTTTTAAGTAAATCATTCAAATCGTAACATGATCTAATCAGCTTTGGCAAATACCAGATGATTGATAAAAACAATGTTACATATGCAAACTGAAAACAATCATATAGGAGCGACCTGACAAAATACTATAATTATTTACAGCACAATCTGGCAGTGACATAGTTGAACATCTTTTACACTCACTACGCCATGGGCAGGTTTTTGTGGTGATGCCTTGTTATCCTGGTTAGACCAGAGAAGTGGTGTAGTAGATGAGGAATTCACCAGAAGTATTTTCTTTACATTATGAATCGATAGGGGTAATATTATTGAAATTTTATTCCAGGTAAGTATAATTTTCATTTTTGGCATTTTGTTAGTTAGCCATATTCTACATTTCCCAAATGTCTAATTTTTAGAATAACTACAAAATATTTCTTCCAATAATTCTAAAATATTTACCAAATAGTACAAAATTAACAAATTTAATTTTATTTATTTAAAACCAATTTATTTAGGATGGTTTCAGTTATTTCTAGAATTTGAATCTGTAAAATATTGTAGGTGTTTGTTTCTTGCATTAAATAACTACTTTGTGTAGCAACAGAAATAAAATGGAAACTGTATCAAGACATGAAAACTTGACCTCTACTTGATTTCTGAACAGCTGACAGAGCTCAAAATAAAACAAGAAACAAAATAGGCCCAACACAGGCTAAATCTTTCTTCACCTTCATTCCTTGTGGCAGTGACATAGTTGAACCATTCTTTTACACTCGCTACTCCATGGGGTGGGTTTTCGTGGCGACGCCTTGTTATCTTGGTTATTGTTGCCATTGGGCTTTCCAGAGCACCACATGGTTTGGTAACCATGGTATTATGACCCAGATGAAAATCCAAGGTTTGAACAATGTATGTAGAGTGATCGCTAGAGCCTACAATGCAAGAAAAACATCACAAGTAATAAACTGTCTTTATAGCTAAGAAAATAACTGTGGCATCAGAGTATCAGATGTAGTTAAGCTATACATAGAGTAGGAAAGGCTAAGTAAGTGAGGAAGCCCACACAGAGTTAACTGGATTTATCTCAGTGAGATGAAGAACATGTTAACATCTTGTTAAGAAACCTTGGAGTGGGTCAGTCAGTGGTGTACATCTGTATACGGCTGTAGAAGCAGAGGTAGGGGATTGTGAGTTACAGGATAACCTGGGCTAATGAGTAAGACACTGTTACAAAGCAAAACACAAGGAAAAACGCTGAAACACTGAATAGGAAACTGCTCAAAGGAACTACTTTTTTTTTTTTTTTTTTTTTAGATTTTTATTAGTTCTTTGAGAATTTTGTGTATGTTTTGGTATCTTTTTCAAAAAACCCACCAGGGCGAATTTGTGTTGCCCAAAGATTTCTGGAGGTATCCAGGGTTCTATTACTATCTTTATGTTTTATAACGCAGTTTTGTCTGACAGAGAATCTTGTCACGCCATCACTGTCCTCATGTTTTTACAAGGAATATTTCTAGATAACATGCTAAGGCCAGTTACAGCAGCACTAAATTTAAGTAGTATGGAGTAAGAGGGCAAGTTTAGAAGTATGTTTAGATGTTTCCTTAACAAGTCTATACTTTACAAATGCTGATTCACTAACAGTGAACTCCCTGATCTTTTAGGTATAGGATAACAAATAGAGATCGATTTCTCCAATAAAATAAGTCAGAAGCAGCCAGTGAGATGACTCAGGGGATAAAGGCACTTGCTACCAAGCCTAACAACCGAATTTAACCCCTAAAATCTACATGACGGAAGCTGAGGACCAACTTCTCAAATTACATCTGTGGTATAGCACAAACGAACCCTTCCAAAACAAACTATTGCAAACACTCAAAAGTACAAAGGAGGTCAGGGATGGGTTAGTGTATAAAGCATTTGTTGTGCAAGTATGAGATCCCAAGCTTCAATCCCTAGAACCAATGTAAAGCTGGAAACAGATTTATGTGTTTCTAATCCCAGGACTCATATAGTGAGATGTAAGGTGGACACAGGAGAATCCCTGGCAGCACGAGTCGGCTAGCCCCAGATTGCCCTCTAACTTCCACAATGCACACTGTGGCATGCACATGCCTTTACTCACAGACATACATATACATACAGCATACAAAACCACATAAACACCATACACAAACATACACACATCATACCCAGACACACTTATGCCATACACATAGATAGACAGAGAGACAGAGACACACACACACACACACACACACACACACACACTCCTCAAAAACCAACAAAATATCAAAGAAAGAAAAATGACTTAAGCCATTTATGATCATGTCAGAGATACAAAGAATAAAAGCTGGAAATGTCAGGTTACCATCTTCCCAGATTTTCTGAGCTTCAGTCCAAAAGGCAATGTTTGGTTCTTCTAAATGAAAAAGGGCCCAGGACTTTGAACGAAAATTTGGACCATGAAAACAAGCCAGGGTCATGTGATTTCCATGCAAGCTCATGGATCCTCCAAACTGCATCCCATCTTCTGGTAATGGAACCTGAAATAAGGAGATGTGGCATCCAGACACCACCTTCAACACGCCAGGCCAGTGTCGATGGTGTGCAGCATCAAGCACTACAAGAAAACCAAGAGACATCTGTCAGTCTTGAAATGGTCTCTAGTGTCCTGAGCAGGGTAAAGGCAGAGGTGAGTCTGTTCTACAGTCACGTGTGATGTGTGACGTGTGTCTGGGGGCGCTAAGCAACTGTTAGAGACAGTGGGAAAAGGTGATGCCTAGGGATGGACAGGGCTTGGGAAAGTATGGACTCTCAAATACTCACACCTCTCACAACTGCGATATCTACAATGCTGACTGACTTACAAAGAGCCTGAATGGTATTTCACAGAAATTCTACATAACAAGAAACAAGGCATTGTCAGTTATGTCTATCAACTTTTCACAGGTTAAAAAAACAAAAATGAGGGTTTTCTGTTTCTTTCTTTCCCACATGCTTTCTACTTAAAGCAAGGTCAGATGACTAGCACTATCAGCACCACTCTAGGAGCCAGTTAGAACTCCGATTCTTAAGTCTACTCACTATCTCCTGCATCAGATCTGCTCTTCAAAAGAATGTCCTGGGTTGAGCACAGCTCAGTGATAGAGCATTTGCATGACATGTGGAAAGTCCTGACTTCATTCCTTAGCACTTCAAAATATAGATTTCCAGGTATTATACATGCACATTAATGTTTGAAAAGGGCCAATCAATCAATCAAGGAATTCAGATTGAGATTTTTTTCATTTATTCCAGTAATGTCCTTTTTTGCTGTTTACCTTTTTTTTTTTTAATCAGCACTACCAAAGATTATTCATTGTATTTAACTGGTCTTAACAAGGACGTTTTAAAATAAAGTAAGCCATACACTTTGTGCAGTACCACAATTTACACATGCTTGCTCACAGCAGTGCTTATAAAGAACATAAAGGAGTAGAGGACTAAGACATGACACCACAAGCAAGTCACTGAGAGTATGGTTTCCTGCAGAGAACTGGCCATATCTATTTAATAGCTATAGTCAGACAAAAAGGGACGATGCCAAAGTGAAGGAGAGTAAAGATAGGCAACAACTGGATTTAAACTTTAAACACGGGTAGGACAAACTAGTTGGAACTTGTGGGTTGGTCATGGAGTTGGAATAGTGCCTTAAAGGCAGAGATAAAGAACTGGCACAGTAGGACGCTGGAGTGTAAAAACCGGTTGGTGATACTTTGATAAAACAACATTCCAGGAAGGCCAGGGCTGCACAGAGAAACCCTGACTCGAAAAACAAAGCAAAGTAAAACAAACAAACAAACAAACAAACAAACAAGTGTATAAATATGTAGGGAACAAGTAGAATGTTTACGCTCTGAGCTGCTTCACAGTGATGATTCTGAGGCAGGAATATGACCCTTCACTTTTGTTTACATTTTCTAGCTTGCTTTTAATGTGTATGCATTATTTCTATGATAAAAACTAATTAAGAAGTTATCTCAGGCATAGTGGTGCACGCCTCAATCCCAGTACTTAGGAGGTCAGCCTGGTCTACATAATTAGTTCCAGGACAGCTAGGGCCATGTAGAGAAGCCCCGTGTCAAACAAACAAACCACCCAACCATAAACCAAGCAACCAATCAACCGAGAGCCGCTGAGTTGTCCTCCTCCTGCTGACTACTGATCACATTTGCCACTGTCATCCTGGTTAAAGGTACCATCACCTGTCTGCAGTTCCACAGTGTCCTCCCTGTGTCCATTCCTAAGTGCCTGAATGGTCTGTTCTCCCCACAGTAGCCATGGTGATTATTTACAAAGGAGTACTTTAAGACAAGGTAAACCAAAAGATACCAACTATCTTAAAAACTCTACAATACTCATCATATAAAAACCTTATTTTTGTCCTGCACCTGTTAACCAATATTGTTCTTACTGATCATTCTGCTCCGTTCAGAGGTTATTTTAATGCCCCTCATTTCCCTCAAATCCCCGCATCCATTGAGAACATGTCAGGCAAGGGCCCTACCCCTGAATTACACCCCCAGATCATTGTGACCACTTCTTTTTTGAGACAGGGTCTTATACTAAGTTGCCCAAATTGCCTCTGAACTTGATCTGTAGTCTCCTGCCTCAGCTTCCCAAGTAGTTAAGATTAGAGATATGCATTATTTCTATGATAAAAATTAGGTCCTGTTTTAGTAAAAATAAAAAAAAAAAGATTGCCTTTACCCTGCTAGGTCCAGCACTGCAGTGCCCCAAGACATCTGCTAGATATCTTGTCAGAAACACACATCCCAACTCAGCGGCGGCCCAGAACAGCCACCGCACACCTTTCCTACACTCAAACCATCACACAAAAGGACACAACACAATAATCTTTGACGAAGTTGGTAAGATATAACTGCCCACCTAAACATACAAAGCCTGGTACCATCCATCCCTTGAGAACATTAATAACGTGTAAATACACAGAGCAGAATCGTCACCTGCCATGGCTTCTCCCTCTCCCTCCTGTCTCTTTATCCTTTCTGTCCCAGTCTCCTCCTCTTCCTTCAAACTTCTCTCCCACCCATCCTTCCTTCTCCTCCAATGACAGGCCTCCTTCTATCCTGTACCTGCCCATCACCTGTACTTTACAAATTCAATGGGGAGAAGGTTCTGGTGAAGTCACCTGAGTCCTGAGTATGTGACTAGGCAGCTGTCCTTGGGGCAGTGGAATTAACATCAAAATACAGATAACTTCAAGGCAAACCACAACAAGGTCCAGCAATGACTCTCAAATAGCCAACTCTATGAGGAACAACAGGAGCTTCAGACTTCCACAGCCCTCTGCTCAGAACTTTCCCAGCATGCTACCTCAGGTTTCTCATCCACTCACTCAGATCTACTAACATGCCGCGTCAGACAAGGCTTCCCTAGTCATCTGTTCTGAAATAGCCATTATTCCACTTTAACCTTCTCTGTATCCTTCCCATGCCTTGTTTTTTTTTAAAAAATAAGCACTTCTACCTGAAACCATGGCTTTCATATATTCAATTATCGTCTCCAGCTCCTATTTGAATGTAAAGCCCATGAGTTAGGGATGGTCGAATCTTGCAACTCTTGTGCCTAGAGAAGTACCAAAGCATGTAGTTGTTGCTTAATAACTAAAAGCTAATTTCTTAATTACTGAGTGAAAGACAATAACCTGCCTAATATCTGGGTTAATCAACAGACTCAGTTATTTTACATCCTCAGCCATGCCACGAATCAGCATCTAACATCGCCACAGAGTAGGCATGCTGCACCTAAGCTGTGGTGAAGGGAAAAGCAATTCCTTCCCAAAGGCAGCTGGCACCATTCCTAGGAGCCCAGTCAGTACTCTGCTGAGGGATGGGATGAAGAGCCCACAGGATTCTTTCTACATACAGGATATAAATGTGTTACTTAAGAATATAACATACAGGGAAGATAAAAATATATCAGTGTGGAATTCCCATTCTTACATTGTTCTTGTGAATTCTTCTCCAGGTTGTTAGTCATTGTCTTGGGTGGCAGGTAAGGAACAGGTCCCCAGGTCGACAGAGCTCGTTTACTAGTGTCAAACTGCTGCGTGAAAAACTCCTGGAGCTTCATTCCTATCTTTATCAAGTCTGGTGTAGTTGATCTTGATATCATTACTTGAAAAATATCCCACTTCAAATCTCCATGCACAAAAATCTCACTAAAGCATGAAATAGAATTTGTATCATAAATTTCAGAGATGATAGAAATAATGCAAAAATAATTAACCTCTCCTGCCCAGCCTTTTCATTTGTATTAGTTGTATAATATAAAAATCAGTCTGTAGAAAAAATGAACTACTTCTCCTGCTCCTGAATGCTCAGAAATGCTAACGGCAGTCACATAAAGTTTTCAGAAGGGGACATACTAATGCATACCTTTTATCGGTCATGCTTGAATCCAGGGCGTTATAGAAGTTTACTTTCCATTCATCCTGAAGCTTAAGGTCAGCGTTACTGAAGATACCCATGAGGATGCTTGAGCCCATGTAGTCAACCCGAGATTCAGTAGAACCCATAGTAATTTGTATTTTGTGGTTTGGTTGCTGATTTGGATGTTCAGAAATATGAGCTAAAATATAAACAATAATTATGTTCCATAGAAATATTCATGGAAAAACTTACCAAGTTCAACTTCTAAAACTTTTTTCCTTGTGGTGAAATTCCAACATACCGACCATCTCCAAAGCATTGACATCAATGGTCCCACCAACTACTCCTCCTTTGGAGTCTAACTGTGACCTTCCCAGACCGACAGACATGCTGATCTCTCGGTCACGGTTACTTCCTACAGAAAGTCGGCCTTGGCTTTTCAAACCACTAGTTGTCCAACTGAAAAGAAGGAAAAGATTGTTAGATAAGTGGCTGGTAATGTTCTGAATTAAAACTAGTGGCAACATCAGATGATACACAGAAGATCCATTTTACAACAAAATACTTCCTTTCGCTGAGTCAGGCTCTCACTGTGTTGTTGAAGCTGAAACTGGAACTGAAATGACCCTACCTCCTGAGTGCTGGGAAGATTGGCATATACCCGCCGCACCCAGCTCAACACACATTTGAATTAAACCCTATGTGGTCGATGTGTGAATATTAAAATTAATAAAGCTTCATAGCTACAAAAGTATTCTAGTTCCCTATCACTCTCCTTTGGGAATGTGTTTTGCGCTGTTTGTATTATAGTGTCCTGACAAACCATTCTCAGACTAAAGTTTACCACTTTTCACCTATTTACTGTCTCAAAAGATTTCTACATTTTAAAGGGTTTGAAGTGCTTTACAACACTGTAAGGGACACTTAACACACAACTAGACAGATATATTTCCTCTGAATAGCTTACGTTGTATTTCCCATGACATTACTCATATTCATTTGGACATTTAGTTGTTTCAGGTTGATAGCGAACACAACGAGTGTCTCCCACGGAGTCCCTTGCTGGCTTGCTGCTTTGTTTGATTTGTTAACAGGAGTTGATGTTTTTGAAATTGAATCTAAAGGCAGAAAAAAACCAAGTGCACATTTATTCATATCAAAGTTTATTACAAAGTAAAACCTACCAGTTTCTATAATCTAAAAGGGAGACATGATATTGTTGTACTAGACCAGATGTTTACTAGTAGTCACACTGCTTCCAAAACAGGTGAGATGAGGGAGCTCTGGTGTGCATGAGATACGGCTGCACAGATAATCCATCACGCTAGGACTTTCTTCATAAAAGCCAAAAGCCAAAGTGTTTCAGTCAATTGGAAGCCTCAAAGGCAGGAGCCATTCATTAATGCAGTCATTGTCTGGGCAGCTGGCACTCATCTAACGAACTCAGTGAGCAAATCAAGCACTGACTTTGCTCATTATACTTTGTTTGGTCTTAGTTGTGCCAAGAATTCTATCATTCATTCTGATATACTCAGGCATTAGCACAGGACAACACCAGCATGCAAGAGTTGAAAAACTACTGACTAAACAAAGGAACAATTGAATCAATAGAAAGACTTCATTTCTTCAATGTTGAACCATCTTTTGGCACATTCACAACATTGTTGGAATGTTTATAAAAGCAGCTGTCCTTACAGAGTACCTTGACAATATGGCAACTCCTCACTCCCTCTCCCTGAGAGCTAGACAGCCACAGAACTCTTCTGTAGGCAGTACTTGGAAGTGTTTGGTACTTATTGTTTTCTTTTCCTCAAGAATCCATCTCCAGTAGGTGGGGCAGAAATCTGAGAGTTATTAAGATTTTTATCTTAGAACACTGGAGGTATACTGGCAACAAAAGTTACCTCTTCGAGGAACTGAGGAGTCTGAAACACTCCTTGATCTTATGGAAGCTGGGGACTTGAGGCTCTGTGCTGCTGCTGTCCCTGGTGACATGGTATTATTGGTCATGTGCTCATTGAACACATTGGGTGACTGAGGCATATGGGTGAAGGAGGCTGACTGGCTTGGCTGATCCCAGGTCCTGCAGTATGCTTTCCTTGATGACTCAGGAGAAAGGTGCTGGCTCACTCCTTCAATGGAATCAGGAGTCCCTGGACCAGATGCTAGAACAACAGGAGAAGACAAAGTAAAAGTCACAGATAAGAACATTAAGTGATAGACGTTCTTTAACCCGACACTATTTCTAACTACACTGCTTGTCCCTTCCACAGACGGCAGTGTTTGCAAAGAACAATCCAGTGTTTTATTCAGCTCTGGCAGAAAGTGCAGTACAGGAGAGAGAGAACAACAGCAACATCTATAACAAGATCTAAGATCACGAAAGAGAGGAAGGCAAAACTGGTAGAATGTCTGTGATATTTTCATTGTCCATGCTTTAACTATTTAAATAAACATATACTTGAACTTCCAAATTTACAAGGATTACAGAGTAAATTACTGCAGAATAAAATGTTAGGAGGTAATCTTCAAGAGGGTAAGGTATTGTCTGTTTGGTATGCTCACTGCTTGCCATTATAGAGACTCAATAGACATTCTTTTGAACAAATGAATGAATTACATGGTATAGCTTACAAACTAAGTCAAAATTTGGGTTATTAATCATGGATCTTGTTTTCTTTAACCCAGATGAAAAGAAATCTAATTATGGTTACATAACGCACTTACTTGGCAAATTTACAGTTTGGTCTCCAAGGAACAGGCGCCTTGCAATACTTCTCCTATACCAGGCTCTTGGAAATGCCAGGATCTCACTGAGTCGGCGCATATCATACTTAAATGAAGCAGACCCTATGTCACAAACAGCTGATGCAGAAATAGTGTATTAGAGCTTAGAACAGACTCCTAAAACTTTTAACACTCTAGTTATCTGTCATGGTATTATAGAGCAGACTATACCTGCTGTTCTAAACCATAAATACCAAGATACATTGCATTTAACAAGTGATCTTATCTGTCTTCAAATTCAAGAGAAATAGTGCACTGTAAGATCATTAGCTCCGTGTCCTTTCTTTGGGAGATGGCCAGTTAGGGCTCTATTATTGTTCTGTCACGAGAGGTTCTAGAGATTAGGTATGAAGCAGACTTTTAGTGTAACTCCCCTCAGATATGGAGAACAGGCCAAGACTGTGAGCTGGGATGTGAACGTGCACAAGGGGACTGCAGAGGGAGTGCTTATTTCCTCTCTTGTTCAGGGCAGAAACTGGCACAAGAAAAGCCCCCTATGGCCATTCTCTCCAGGGCATCTTGGCGTCCTTTCCTTTCTGACCTTTGCTCTTCTGTTCCTCTTCCACAACTTCTTCAGATTAGCACGCCAGTGACGTGGAGGACACAGTGCCTGAGCCTCAACAGCCAGGCCTGGTGACCAGCTGATGCACTGGCAGGGCTATAGTCATTGAACAACATCTCAAGCATCTTTTCCCTCCTATTTTTTGTGTTACTACCAACTTTCTTTCTAAAACACCAATCTGAAGCATCATCCCAATTCTTTAAAGACCACTAATGGCTTCTCACCACCTGAGGAATAAATATCTGATCCTCAGTTCAATCCGAGTCCATTATCTGCTGCTGGTCTAGTTCATCATCTATACCATTAGTCAGGACTTCTCTCTCTTGTCCCATCATTTGTACAATAAAGTGTTTGGTTAAACCTCATGTTTCAGCCACGGCAGCCAAAGAATGCTCCAAACACATTGCTTTTTTGAGACCTCTATGAGTCCAAATACAAAATATCATGTTGCTATTTTCAAGGATATTTTTCTGAAATGAACATGTTATTATTAATTTTGTCCACATGTGAGACCTTGCATTGCTCACATCTGTTCATACTCATAGCCTGGCATAGTGCCTGGCAAAAGTTTGCTATAAAACACAGGCTTAAGATGTTTGCTAAATGGTTATCAGCTTAAGGGAACACACTGTCTTAGTGAGACTGATTGTTGTAAGCATTCTCACTCAGTTCCCAAGATGGTTATATTCACTTAATTTTAAGTATTCAAGTTACAATGCAAAGAGAACACATGGCTGGCCCACGACCTACTAATACAACACAGAACTTTTATTAAGGCTACTCATCCCATTGCTAGTGTTGTAAACATCTACATGTTGACACACAGAAAAAGTCAGAAATTTTATGAACTCATAACCAAGAAGAAGCAAATAAAAACTATTTGGATATGTCTGCCCAGAAGACGCCAACACTAGCAGCCTGAGGGGAGAGTCTTGTAGGCTAGGTTGAACTTACCTTTATCACTAAGCTTAATGTTCAAATATTCTCAATATTTAAGCACTATTAAAATAGATTCATTGTTTAAAATGATATCTTAATTAAAAACTATAAAGGAGAATACCAGATATATTGATTAGTGTGGTGTCCATTTTGCTTGAAGACTTGCTTACAGATTGACTCTCAGAGAACGAGGCTCCTCCTGAGCGCCTGATCCGAGACAGGCTCACTTTCACAAACTCCAGGTTTATACTCAGCGAGTCTTTCCGACCTGTGACTGAAGTGGGTTCTTCATCTACATTCCCTGAGCAAACAGACCAAGACAAATGCCCACATGTATGCACATGTACATAAGGATGTGTATGCACACCAGAGTTAACGAACATTATCCAATATGCTGTAACATGTCACCAAATAAGGAGTTAAATTAGGGGAAATTTAGACAGAATAATCTGAGGAGCATTTGCATTTCTCACAGCTGTTTAGACAGATTGAAGCCTGTATACATGACAAGGACATTCTAATACCAAAAGGTAGTATTTACTTATATGATTGTAGGAAATATTCACTAATGAGACCTGAACTTTAAAATGCAGATTTAGTTTTACTAAATGGTGGTTAATGATCTCATTTAAAATTGCCAAGTATAACCTACATACTTTAAAAATTTTACTTTTTATGGACTACAATTTTATATAAAGTGATTTGATAAAACTTTAATAAATTTCATTTAATAATTTAAGAAAACTTTTCTATCTTCAGATATTATGCTATACATATCATTTAACAAGCATTTTTAAGTTTTAAATCCTTGTATAATCAGTTTTTCTGAATTTGTTTTTTATTTTTACTTATAAAACAGTTAGTATCAAAAGGGGAAAAATACAAGTTCCTCATGCTGGCTTATTGCCATGATGGCTATAGAATGAGTCTAAGAAAAGAAAGCTTAAAAAATTAACACAAACCCAATGAACAAAATATACCTAGTCCTCCTGATCCCGGTGTGAGACCCGAAACGGTGGACTTCTGCTTCCCTGCACCGTAGGGGTGGAACACGTACAGGGAAAAGTCCGACATGCAGGCCGTGAAGCTCAGGCCAGACGAGCTACTGCTGGAGCCAGTCAGATCCGACTGGCTGCTGCTGTGCCTGCTGCGGCCCAGCGGGCTGCCTAGTCCTGTGGAGCCTGGAAATAAGAGACATTCCAGCATCAGCACCCACAGGGATGTCTACAGGACTAATACGAGCTCTCCCAAGCCTAACACAAGGCTATTTGGTAAAATTGTGAATTCAAGATAACTGTACAAGAAACTAGGACCTAACCCCGAGTGACACTTTCCAAATCTGAAGGTTGATTTTTCTTCAATAGTTTTCATGCTTCTCTGGAATTTCATTCATGTATTTTGCTTTAATGTGTTCCACTTGGCCATTTGAGCATTTTAGGTCAAATAATTCTTTCTAGAAAGAAGGGCCTTCAGATTGGCCAGACATCTGCACACTGTTCCTGCTCTCCCCACCAACTTCCAGTTGTGAAATCTCAATACTGAAAGGCACCTGCTGCCCTTGGCTAAGAACTGCTGTTTTAATGACATTTCAAGTCTACTGTCAATCCCCACTCAAACTGGCCAACACTGCCCTCTCACTTACATTTGTAAGTCTATATGATTTATAGCACAGAGCTTTCAGTGAGGAAGGAGTGCTAGAAATCAAGAAATCCTCAGCTGTACTTTACAAGCAAACCTTTCATGAAACAAATGAGACAGACAGCAAATTTTACCACTTAAAAATATAAGTGCCACTTGGTGGCATTTGATAAGGACAGATCTTCATAAAAGCATATCTTTTACTTCCAGTTGCAAAACCCACTGTTCCTAAAATGTATAATCCAACATGACACAAACACTCAAAAGTACACAGATGCATGAACTGTTAATATTCTTTTTATAGTGCTTCTCGTGGCATGCAAGCTGAAACTATAATACTGTAATTACTGTTGAGGCAAAAATATAAATTAAAGAGGACTCATCTCATATTCTACGAACACATGAAATATATTTACATCTTTGGTCTACTATAGATATTTTTCCAACAAATGTCACAATTGTCTATTTTCCTTTCTAAGTCTATTTAACATACAGATGAGTAACTATTAAGAACAGCATTGGGCCTTGCACCAGGTGACTTAACATTTCTATACCTGGCATTCCACCTTTGCTAGCGGAGGTCTTTGCTCCACTCTGAGGAGCACTACTACCAGGGGACAAAGTCTCTGCAGGGTATGTAGTCCCCAGAGTTTCCAGTTCTCCTCGGTTTGAAGAAAACACCAAGTCCAAAGACGGTAGCTTCAGCATGCACTCTACTCTTGATACCGGCAAACAGCTAAACTTGATCTGTGACGGCTAAAGTATAGAAACCAGGGGGAAAAAGATTTTAAAGAACTGCATAGTTAAAAGAAATATGTAATTTTCTTTTTAACATATATAACTAAATATATTATGTTTAATCATCTGATATTTAATGCCACAACTTACAAAAACAGTGAACCAAAGTATATTAACAGGATGGCACAACTTTATGAAGCTAAATATTCGAGGTATAGAGCTTACCCTCATCTCGGGGGTTCTAGGGGAGGGGGATGATTGTCAAGTGCAAGGCCAGCCTAGGGTATGTGCCAGCATGGGCTACGGAGATGAGATATTGTCTACAACAAACTAAGTATTTGAAGATCCACTGACATTTGGATAATTCAGAACCTTAAACATATTTATATCCATACAATTTTTGTGATTAATCAAATCTTTTAAAGGGAGTAATCACATGTAAGTACTGCTGTGTTAGTAACAAAAGTTTTTATAAACTTTCAAGTACTTAATATATTTTCATCAGACCTTTAACATGAGCTAGTACAAAACTCCAGAGTCTCAGACTAATGATCTTTGGGCAAACTGTTACTATAGAAAATTGATGAAACAGACGACACCAGCACTTATTCTTATAGATTGATTTTAAAACTTTAACTGACTGGTAATCTGAACTTAAACTCCGTATACAGGCATCTCTCTAATCCTCTCTAACACATGGATTAGATCAAAGGATGATACATATTCTAAAAAGTGCACTGATAAGATTGAATTAAAAATAAAATATTTTAAAATGACATAACTTTTACACAAACTCCTTAAAAGTTACTACTGTATCTTAATTATATGATAAATCTGTCCAGAAAGTGTAATGGTGAGAGTGAATGGTACCAAACTAAAAAAGAGATAAAATATTTTTTTGCTTTCAAAAGGTTTACACTTATATATTTTAATTTTGTTTGATAGAAGATTGAAAACCCCAAATGGAAAACTCCTAATTTATGAAACTGCTCAGAACAGTAAATACATACAGATTTTCACATATACTTCTCAGGACTTAGCAAACTTCTATGCCATTATAGAGACACCATCCATTTGTGAGATGATGATTCAGAAAAATTTGGAGTGAAATAATCTTGAAATTTCAAATAAAATATTTTAAGAAGAAAAAACACACTTCACCTGAACTCGCACATAAACCACGACATCCACAGGGAAGGAAGAGTATGCAGATGTTGAAGATGACACTAGGGATGTTGTTGATTCCTCCATAGGATCTGGGATGTCAAAATGTCCCATGTCTTCATCTTGTGAGCTGACTGCTGTTAAAATATTTAGTTTCAAGTTTTACATCATATCAAGGGCAAATCACTGGAAGATCCTTATCTCTAACCAGTACTGATATCAGCTGTATCACCACCAGGAAGGTGCTTTGAAGTCTGTCAGGTCAGGCTACGTATCCTTGCCTATTCAAATCTCATGTTCATTTCCCCAAATTAAATTCTCCCTCCACAGCACACACAAAGAGAGTCCAGCACAAGAAACACATTAATGTGGGGCATACAGTCACTAGTGTTGTCACTATATCTAGCTGTAACCTTGAAAAAATAATATAGCTTCACCACAGCTTGGAGTCTTTACCTGCAAACAGGAATGAAACGACCTCCCTGGCTCTTCTCCAGTTCTTTGTTTTATATAGGAATACATACCAGTGTATAATAGCACTGAGAAATTCTATGAAATAAGATCTAAAGTTAGAATGCATATGTGGAAAATACTTACCTGTATAATTCCTTTCTATTGGTGTAATCGGGATAGTTTCCAGAGCCTTTTCAAGAAAGTCCAATAGACAAGGACTAATAACCATTTCTTCTGGTAATGACTGCAGTGCTACCCAGGCATATAGCTTGGCTGTTTTTACTCCTCCACTTCCTTTTCCTTTAGCTAGAATATTGATAAATGTGATGCATTGAATAGAATTCAATAAAATGTCCCAACAAAATATGGCAAGTTAATGAGAAGTTAGAATTGTATGACAACTTAATTAAGTGAAGTAAAAATAGGCTGTTAGAAATGATACATAAAAGTTAGAGTAAACATCATTGTTTATAATGCTGTTGTTTATTCTGACTTGTGCTCGATCACACATTATGTTCCAAATTTTCAACTTTACATTTTTTAGTCTGGTACTAGTCCATTTGTTCACTTAAAAAGATAGAAGATGTCAACTAAAATGAAGTGAAGTCAACTAAAACTAGGTAGTGAAGAAAAGGTACCAGAGCTTTTGGACTCTTGTGATTAGTGTGTATGTATTATTCGTATGTATACACTGACAATACTTCTCCATAGGAGACCAGGACTCCTTCATCCTTCCTAGTCAAGTACTTCTGCTTCACAAAATGCATAAAAGGACCTAACAAAGCCATAGCTAACTTTGTTTGTAATCTCCAATTTGAAATTAGTTGTATAAATATAGGAAAATGCCCCAAATCTATACACCCTAAGTTTCTCCATTTATAAAATGGAATAGTAGCATGTGCCTCATTCTTAATGCACTTAGCTATACTTTGTCATAGAAAAGCAGTAAGCACTAGCGAGGCATTTCCCCATAATCCTTACTGACTACTTTAAGGGTTTACATATCATGTGCAATTTCTACATGTAACTTCTTCAATAATTCTTGCCTATTTTTTTATAGTCCCTATGTTAGAAATTCTATTGTGTATGTGTGTGTGTATGTATTAGGTATCATGCATGTGCTATGATACCCATTTCACAGATGATTTCCAAGAGTCCTTGCTGGCTTTCAAGCTCTAGTTCCTGCCTTCAGTGGCCAGTATAATCAATAACAAACTGTAAATGTAGTTTTCTGTGACTTTTAAAGCTAAACTATTATGCTTTGCATGTTCAGATGAATTTTCTTTTGATCATTCCACCCAACGGATGCTAATTGTAATGTCATAAAAATATCCACCACATGGGGTGGCATTGGGGCACCAGTAAGCCAATCACATGACTAGAACATGATGGAAGATCTTTCTAGTACAGTCAAGATAAAAAACCTTTAAATCTTTAAATCTCACATTTTATTCAAGTGACCTAGCCTGACTTCAATCTTATTAAAGACTGTGAGCTAAGACACTCCTCTTGGTGTTTTTTGTTTGTTTCTTTTGCTTTTCAATAGGCAATGTGATTAAGACTGTAAGCTTTGGGTAATAGGTTAGGTCACAGCAGATGATGAATAATTGCAGATAATAACAGTGTGCTCATATATGTGTAAGTTTGAGCCCTAGCTGATCATAGCTCCCAAACTTAAATCACACAAACTACCCTTTGGTAAATATACATTGTTCTAAAGATGTGGTTGATTTACTAAGAATATTCTAGCAATAAATATCTAAGAAAGAATCTAAAGTAGTTGTCCTATACTTTCACACATGGATTTTATATAGTCATTGCTGACAAGTCTATGGCCTCTCTTAAACAGAGAAATTAAAGAAACAACAGAGCAAGCAAAATAAGTAGAAATTAAAATGACAAAAATGCAGTGTAGCCTCTTAAATACCTGAGGGAATAGGTGGGGGTTGGGGAGGAAGTAAGGTGTTAGTCTTGCTCTGGACAGTGCAAGGTAAAGGAGGAGAAGAAGGAGGTGCTGCGTTATCTTTCATACCATACAGCTTGGACTCTTTGGAGAGAGTTCTAGGCAAGGAAGATCCTCTGGAGGCATTAGGTGATTCAGTCTTTAGTGTCTTAGAATTGTAATGCAACTGTAGTAAAAAAAAAGTCAAAATAAAAATTTTGCAGATGAGGAAATACCATGGAACACAGACGGTGTAGTTCGGAGGAATACTGGTTCAGGAGTCTCAAGATTCAGCTTCTGCTTATAAGTCAGCTATAAGGTTCTGGAAACTACTTGACTTTTTCATTTTTAAAATTAATGAGCTCAATCCAAATCATCTTTAAAGTTCTTTTAAGTTTAATGGTCCAAAATCAACAATTTTAGAAATTAAAAAACATTATTGCTTATTGAAATTATAGAAGGCAAGGTTTGCAAGCCTACTATGAATAAATGGTAAGCCACAATTTAGATACTCTCCTATTCGGACTATGGCTATATTAGATAAGTCAGAAAGCTTATAAGCAAAAGAAAAAATATCTAGTAGAAAACAAACTGTTTTTAATATCCTAAACAAGTCAGTTTTTACCTTTACATCAACTCCAGGAATGTAAAACACTGTTGTTTCTAAGTCACTGGGCTTTGTCTGTAGAGAGGAGGGTACTTTTTTGCCAGTCATTAAATGGGTGGTAGAAGCATAATTTGTTTGGAATTTTTTCTTTTTTGAAGGAGAATCTTGATCTAAACTCCTAGAACTTCTATCATAACTCCTACAGGAAAAAAAAAAGGGGGGGGGGAGGAAAATTTAAAAAGTCAAAATAAAAATATTTAAAAAAGAAAACATGTTCTTTTGTTTCAAAGTAAACTTTTATTTATGCAGTAAATAGAAAATAGTAATTTAATAAGTTGAAAAAGAAAGCAACAGAACTTCTAGTTAGATTGGTTGATGTCTTAGAGGACATTACATGTTTTAAAACTCGCTATCTCTATCCATGGTAAGAAGACCAGGCGCTTCCTGCCTCCAGCCTCCGGATGCTGGAATCACAAGTGCACAGCTGTGTGATTCTCTTCTAATTCCACACCTGCTTCACTTAAACATAAGAGTCTGTTATGGTTCAGTTAAAACTGCCTACCAGCCATTCTCTAAGCACCCTTATTACTCTTGTAAGATACCATAATTGTCTAAAGTGTTTTCATTCTCTCATTTTATAAAAATTTCATTTGACTGACAATTAAAACACTTTATGTTAGGCATATAAAAATAAAGGGAATGGGATGGGAATCTTCATTATCTGTGTCAATAGCTGTTAGCACTCTGCCGTTCTTATCCACGCTCTATCCTTTCACTCACTAGAAACTCATCCTACTTTCATAATTAAGTTATTTAATCAGGAAAGAAGGAAAAAGGAGAAGTATTTGAAGAAAGAGCTGAGGAAACAGCCCAGACAAGACAGTGTCTCCAACAGCAACCATGAGGACCTGAGTTTGAGGCACACGGCCCAGGAAAGTAAATCATGGTGACACCCCCTCATACACACCCTAGTACTGGGAGGTGCAACAGGAAGATACTTCAGGCTCTCTGGTCAGCTAGCTTAGCCTACGCAGTGAGCTCTAAGCTGGTAAAGACCCTGTCTCAGAAAACTAAGTGGACATTACCTGAGAATCGATACCCCAGGTTGATTCTGATCTCCAGACACAAAAGCACATACATATATTTACACTTAGAACATACACATGAACACACACATACCAAAAAAATAACCAAAATCTAATATTAAATCTGTTTACATCATCATTTAACGACAGAAACAAATGGCAATCCTGAAGTTCTACCTTGAATATTTCCATTAAGGTAGGCTCTGTCTGTGTTCAATTTAGGTAGGCCCTATTTGCATAACTGCTTTCAGGTTTTTTTTGTAGACATATCAAAATTCTCAATCAAGAGTCCTGTATTGCTCTTCAAAACAGAAATCTATTCAATCAATACAAAGAAAGGCAACACAGAAATTCAGGCTTGTTGAAAGAATTCCAAAGAATTCTTTACACACACACACATATACACTACTACTATTGGGAATTAAATCCTGTGCTCACTCTACCACTGAGCTAAAATACCCAGTTATAGATCTATTTTAATTAACAATTTTACCAGATTCTAAATCAGATATCTGCTTCTCATTGCCAGAAAAGATGTGTTTGTTTTAAAGACCTGTATGCTATGCAAATGATAGTGTAACTTTGATCAGTTACTTTTAAACTTGTAGTGTTAAATAGGGAAAGTCTGTGATAATTCCTGATCTAAGACAGTGTTTCTAACTAATGAATTCCATATACTTTCCCAGCCGGATCTTACCTTCTTAAACTTATATCATCATGCTCCTGCAGAAGGGTGGTTGGGTGAAGGACACATTTCCCACTGTCAATTTCAACTCGTATATCAAGTTCAAAGTCAATATTTCTCTCAGTAGCTGTGCCACTAAGACTTCGATTGACTGGGGTTGTGGGCCAGCGTTCGGTGAGCAGTTGATGAACAGCAGCAAAGCCTGTTGCTTTCTTCCGAGAGGTATGTCTGCAGAAAACAAGGACTACTCATTATAGTAAACTCAAGTCTGCTTAGCAAACTATTTCCCAATGTTATGTGAGTATGTCTTTAAAGAAACTTTATTAATTTATAAGCTCATAGAAAGTATTCAACTAGCTAATACTAATCGAGGTCAAAGAAGAACAGATATAACATGATTCCTCTTTGAAAGTCAAATATCATAGAAGCAAGGAAAGGAATGACAGGAACCATACGGAACTGCCAACACACACCAGTAAGTCTCATTTACTAAGGACAGGCTCTAGAAAACCTGCTATGTCACTGGCCACAGAGGATGCTACTGCACTACCCTGCCCATTCAGATACTCGATGAAGGGTGTACCTCATGCTGAACACTCTTGTCAGAAGAAAACATACAGATGACCACGCGGGACACTTGGAAAAGATTATAGAATCAGCAAAAAACTTTTTTTAAATGGGAAGTGTAAAAACAAAGAGATACACATTCTGTCCAGGGGAAGCAATTGTTTGACTCAGAGGCTACTGTTAAAAAAGAGTATACATGCTGGAGAGATGGCTCAGCAGTTAAAAGCACCGATTACTCTAGGACCTAAGTTCAATCCCCAGAACCTACATGGCAGCTTAGAACCATGAGAAACTCTAGTTCTGTGATCTGACACCCATTTCTGAAATGCACACACAGACACTTAGAAAATGAAGGGCAATTTACAGTGACAACATTGAGATCAGAATCAACAAACGCTAAAAACACCAATGCTGGAAGAAAAAGGAACATTTTCTTAAAAGAAACCTTCTTAGAAAAGAATTCTTTACTCAATCCAAAAATCAAATGAGCATATAAAAGTTACTTCATATTTTTTAAACCTTTAAGAAAGCAGATTTGAATTACAATTCTTCTTTGAAGGTTATTTGAAGCTATATTTCAGTAAGTGAAGGAATAGGCCAAAGTATGCTAATATGAGAGGTTCCAAGGCAGTGGCTTCACTCTGGAGAAAGGACGCAGGAAGCCTCTGAGCTTAGCAGTAAGACTGAAGATGACAGCAGTGGAAACTCTTAATCTTAGGGCCACAGTTGCACTGGATCAGGCTTTAGAAGCTGGTAAATTTGAAAGGTCATACTTGCTCCTCCTGAGGGCACATTTCTCCGTAAGACTTGATATATAGATCTGCCTTTTATTTCATCAACACTCTCCTCCAATTTCTTTCTAGAATGATTTAGAATCTCCATCCACTGAGACATATTTCCATTGACTAGTCCTATTTTCTCAACTATATGATACTTTCAGTGTCTCCTTTTATTTTTATTAAGCCCAGAAGGAATATTGCTCTCTCCTATATTATAGCTTATGACCATATCTCTATTTTTATTTTATTGACAAGTATTATTATAGAGAAGTAATTAGAGCAATATAAATAAACCTATTTATATTTAGAAGAAGATAGCACCATATAAAGTTAAATCACACTAGAAATGGATAGATATTATAGTATTACTTAAAAGTTAACATTTTTGCTAATTTATTATTGTTGTTATTATGATTTTATATTTAAGACTGAGCCACATGTAGCCCAGGCTGGAGTAGAGCCAGCTATGTAGTCCAGGAGGAACTTCAACTCCTGACCCTCCTGCCTCCACCTCTGAACTGCTGGACTCTAGGAATGTGACATCATGCTTGGCTTGTTGAATATGTGGCTAGATAAAATACCTTAGTATCACTTCCAGATTCTGACTTATCTCCTAAAGATCTCACAGTAAACAGCTACTCACGAGGGTTTCCTGTAAATATAAAATTTTTCCCTCTCACGGTCTTCATCCTTTTCATCCTTTTCAGAGTCTTCACTGGTAGAAGACAGACTGTCATCCCTTCGGCCATCTTCCGACTGGAAAGGAACACTTGGTGAAAAGCCACCTGTGGTTTTGGGAGAGCTGAACACTGAACATGATCCTTCACTGTTTGATGAATAATGTGATGGGCCTTCAATGGTCACTGACAAAAGATCCAGTTCTGTCTCCTCTGGAAACTGATTATAAAAACAGAAAATATAAATCAGGTTGCTTTTCAAGTTCTCTCTCAATTAAAAAGAGAAAAACTAAAAATATGAAAGATGTAAGTCTAAACATTTTAGACTCTGAGTTGAATTTTCCCACTGTGACTTGAAAGGAAGGCCAGAATTGTGAACATAAGAAATGGCATACCAAGGAAGGAAACAGGTCAAACCACAGCAGGTTACCACTGATAGTTGAAAAAAAAGTCATAGTGAAATTTTACTTTATAGGAACATAAAGCATCATGTTTAATTAGTACATGCAAAGCAGAAGCAGATTAAATATAAAAAAAATCAAATATAAATAAAAACAGAACAACAATTCATGATGAGCACATTGATGTTAGTAAAAATATTTTTAGAGGAAGTTTTGTGGACAACTCTTTGTCATGGACTGACAAAAGATGTGTAAACAGATGAGTAATAAAACATGTATCAATTACTCAAACACAACTGTGCTTTATTTTAAATAAATAGCTGGAGGCCACAGTTTCCTTCCCTCCCTCCCTCCCTCCCTCCCTCCCTCCCTCCTTTCCTTCCTTCCTTTTTTCCTGTCTGTCTGTCTGTCTGTCTTTTTTTTTTAGTTTTTCAAGACAAGATTTTTTTGGGTGGCCCTGGCTGTCCAGGAACTGTCTCTATAGACACTACTGGCTTCAAACTCAAGAGGAACCTGCCTGCCTCTGCCTCCTAAGTGCTGGGATTAAAGGCGTGTGCCACCACTGATGGGCAAGCCAGTTTGAACTGTGCCAAGTCTGCTCTAAGCTGATCTCAGTTTCCCAGATAAACAGTGCTGCTCCAGTGTCATCTGAAAATGAGGAGCCCTGATAAAGTGCAATTGGCAAAATAATCTAATTTATTATTAAAAAGTAGTAGATACTACCATGTTTCATGGTAGAAACAATCAAAACATCAAATATTTGTAGATATCAAGTGTTTTTCCCTTAAAAAAATAAATGAGTAAATGAACACATTTTTCAGAATATCTTTCAATTTTTAAAGTTGATAAATTTTTGTAAAACATAATTTCTTTGCTTGATATTTATTTTATATGAAATCATACATTCATAATCTAGTTTCCAATTTATAATTGCCAAGTCTAATATCTAATCTCATGTTATCTAACTAACTATATATATACACATATACACACACACACATATATATACACTATATACTATTATTTAAAAATAGTATTTGAATTATCTTCACATTTAATTATGTATATATATGTGGAGGGGCAGAGTGCATACATGTGCCAAAATGTGTTTGTGGAGTCAGAAAACTGGTCAGATAGCTGGTTTTCTACTATATGGATGTTAGGGATTAAACTAAGTTGACAAATCTGTCTTACTAAAACATCTCTCTGGCTCACCCAAAATTGGTGCCAGTAAGAATGCTCTGATTACAACTGTAGATGTAAAATACTGGTAGAACTTATTTGGTATGTGTGAGGCCCTGGATTCCAATTCTCAGTACCACCAAACAATAACAAAAACAAAAACCCAAAAAACCCCAAAACCAAAGAATCATTTAATTAGAAAATCCATTTAAATTCATATACATGGTTTATTTTCAACTTTTTTTGCCAAACTTAGCATAGCATTCATATTTTAAAAACATATTTTCTTCTATGTGTATGTGCCTGAGTGTATTCTATGCACCCCACGTGTGCAGGAGCCTGCAGAGGTCAGAAGAAGACATCAGATTTTTCTGGAACTGGAGTTATGTATGGTAATGAGGTAGCATGTGGGTCCTGGAAGACTCAGGTCTTCCCCAAGAACAGCAAGTGCTCTTAATTGCTGAGCCATGTGCCCAGGCCCTGCATTACTACATTCTAATTGCTTTGAAATCAAATAGTTTGACTAAATACGGTATAATCACGGAATGTATACTGAGACTTAAGTCTGAAAAAATAAACACAAGGAAACATACTTGGAGTGATTGCCAATTTCCTTTTTCTTTTCCTTCTTTTTTAAAACTATAAAAGAAAATTCTAAGCAAGATTAGATGTCTGGTGCTATGTGTAGAATATATAAATATATACATATATCAATAGTTTATATATGTTTAGTTTAATGAGACATTCAGGATAAAATCTAGCTTATAAAGTTACTTATATTAATAAGTATTACACAGAATATTTTCACACTATTCAGAACAAAATATTTTAAATGGATCTTTTTAGTTTTATTTTTTGGCGGTAGAGATCAAAATCAGGGTTTCATGCATGATAGACAGCAATTGGTCTGACACTGGTGAGCAAAATCCTTAGCTCTGCTTTTATTCAGAGATAAGGCCTAAGTTTCTCAGGATGAGAACAAGCTTAGTGGCACATGACTAGAATCTCAGCATTTAGAGGTAGAGGCAGGAGGATCAGGAATTCAAGGCAATCTTCAGTGACATAATTGAGTTTAAAGGCAGCCTAGGCTACATGGAACCATGCCTCAAAAAACTGAAAACAAAAGTTAAGTCATTCAGGTTGGGTTACAGTTCCTTTCTTTTGCCCTGTTCTGTCAAGTAGCAGATTCAGTAGCTTATAACATTTAATAAGCACTCGTGTACTCCAGGGACGTAAGAGAGTTAGTAGTCAATGATCAATCAGTTTCTAGTGTACTCCAGGGACGTAAGAGAGTTAGTAGTCAATGATCAATCAGTTTGTTGTTGGAGTTAGACTGACTTGTATTTGAAGCACTTAACAAAGACTGTTGATTTTAAAACGGCTCACTTTATAGTTAAGTGTAAAGAAAAGAAAATGATTTCAGGATCAAAAAGAGATTGATTTCAGGATTAACAAATTAATAGTAACTGATTTAGTAAACTGCAGTTTTAGAGTTTAAAATTTGGTTTAGTTGATTTGATAAGCTGATTAAAATTCCTCACGTTTGAAAGTCAAAGTAAAATTAAGCTACATATAAACCCCAAGTGAGGTACTGTTAAATATACATTAAAATAGAATGCCAACAAGCTTAAATCTTTACATAAAGTACTTCTGAGGTCTGAGTTTAGCTTGAAAAGAAGACATTTTGAAAGCAAAATTTCAGGGCAGTTTATTAGTTTTAAAGTAAAATTTTATGTTGTTTTCATAAGTACCTGAAAGTACCCTTCCCCTGGAGAGCTTGACTGTGGTGAACTTCCCCACACTGTGTTTTTCAACTTAATTAAAATAATAAGAAAAGAAAAGAAAACATGAAAAATAAGGACAATGTGAACAAACAATCCACAAATAAACATTTTAACATAAAGTTTAACATGCTGTAGTGTGCAGCTCTGAAGCTGACGTCCTCAGCCTTCTATTACTTATATCCAGTGAACCATTAACACACAGACAATATTTATTTCACATTGACAACTGCATAAAACAGCTTAATATGGGTCCTTACTCACTAACAAAAACTGCTTGACAAAACCAACAAAACAAACCCTTCTAAGAGCATGCAGCTAATGGAATTTTTCTGTACAAATACTCGGCCATGTGCCTGCAGTGCAGCTCTCATGGGCACTGCCTGCTTGCCTGCAGTGCACATACTTCAGCTGTCACAACCTGTCACTGTAGGTGACAATTTCTACTTTTAAAATATCTAATATTGCAAGTTTGCAATTTAAAAAAAAACTGCTTAACACAAATTTCTAACAAGTACTGTCTTTCTTACTGTATCCTGGATGTTAAAGGTTACTCTGGGCCCAGGAGAGGCTGCATCCACACGGATTTCCGGAAGCTCATCAGTTTCTCCTATTCGGGAACTACAAGTAAAACAAAGTAGTTATGCTATAAGCTTAAATTTGCAACACAAATACAAAATACAAAACCCCAACATGGTCACTTGAAAAAATCTTGGCTTTATATAAGTCTTATTAATGACATTAATATTCTATTAACCTTATTGGATGACTGAAATTTTGGCATTCTATGTATTAACCTTCAATATCTGTGGAAACACCTTATTTGAATTAACTTCAAATTTTCTAAAATTAAGCCTATAAAAAGAATGTATGCCTTTTAATTTGGGAGCTTGGGTTCTCATGCATCCCAGGCCAGCCTCGAGTCCACCATGCAGCTGACAGAGTGTTCTTGGCTTCTGACCCCTTATCTACCCTAAGAGTTAGCATCACAGGTGTGCACTGCCTGATGTGTGCTCCTAGGAATCAACACCAGGGCCTCCTACATGCCAGGCAAACACTCTATCAATCACTCTAGAACCCGCCTCAGCAATTTATACATTTTATTTTTATGGTGTTGACTTCATATTAAAACAAGATTTTAATGTGTACCATCATTTTTCCTAAATTGACTATTTAGAAAGCAACCACCAGCATGCAAATTTTCATTTTTTCATGGAGTCTGTAAGCTTATACATAAGCATATCTAAATAAAATTGCCTCACTAAAATGTTCTTACTATGCTGAGGAATGAAGGTCTGAGCTTTCCATAAGTCACGATGCTTGACAGTAAGTCACTAGTGATTTCTATTTTTCTTATAAGGGTGACTTAATTATTATACTAAAGTACTGAATCTTGGGTGATTGGTTAAAATATGTATTACCTTGCTCTTTCCATTCTCTTAAGAGGTGGTCTTCCAGAAGCTGAAATGCTCTTTGATCGGCTGTAACTTGGTTTGTAACCTAAACCCCACTTATCCTTGAGGGAAGCAGCCTAATAAAATGGTAGAGGAAAAAAAAGTCACTCATGACAATTGAACAGTGATGTGGTGGGGAACTCTGCCTCAGAGCCAAAACACGCAAGAGGGACATAGTGTTCCCGAGACTACTGAAATGGCTCCAGACACTCAGAGACCCCAGATGCCACTAACAAGTGGTAAACAAGTAAGAGGTGGAGACATGGAGGAAGGAAACAGAAAGATGTGGGCATAACAAGGAGAGGCAGAGATGGAGACCCAGGGTAGTGAGGCCTGTGGCCTGTAACAGCAGAGGTCTGTTGCTACCAAAGGCCAGGGGGAAGTCCTTGGTGGGGACTGTAGCCTGAGTCTGGGGACATGTTCATGTCTGAGGGCTAGGCAGAACTTGTCCCAGCCCTCACTTAGGCATGGTGGCAGGAGAGATGCCCTGCCTGTAACCTAGCTGCAGTACTAGGAGAGCGACTCTGCACATTGTGGGAGTTCCTGGTGAGCCAGCTGACAGCATGAGCACGGGAGAGTTGCTCCTACTACTTGTCTCCTACAGAATGGTGTGGACAAGGGAGAGGCACCTTCTCTCCACTTGCTCCTTACCACCTGCAGCAGGCAGGAGACCTAGCCCTGAGGTCACAAGAGCAGGAGACCTGTCCCTGCCCCTCACTAGGTGCAGCACTTGGGAGAGAAGGCCCTGAACCTTACTTGGGAAGCACAGTAGAGTTGACAGTGATGGCAGGGGTGTGAGCAAGTCAGTCCTGAGGGTATGAACATGGGAGTGGGAGAGCTGGACCTGCAACTTGTCTGCTGTGTAGGAGCATGGGTGAGGGAGATATCCTACCCTCACCCCTTTTCACCTGTGGCAGGCAGCACAGCTGGCCCTGGGCTCCTGAGAATGGGAAAACAGGCCATGTCCCTCCCCAACTGCAACACTCTGGAGAGCAGGCCTTATACCCTGCCTGGGCAGGGTAGAGCTGGCCCTGGCTGAGGGGGTTGCTGGTGAGCCGGCCACGAGAGCATGAGCACTGAACAGTGGTGCGCTGAGTAGCTCAGATACCTCTCAGGACCAGATCCAGAGCTTTAAATTGGCCCACCCCAGCATCTATGCCATCAACGAACTATTCAAAACTACAGGATACCCAAAAGAAGTCCCAGTGAGGTTCCTGTATTGATAGAGGAGAAGCCAGAGGCTGCACACCAGACCAATGAGACATTGCAATGAACACTGCAAGCTAAGCGGTGTGGACAATGGGAGATGGGGGGATTGGGTGCATGATGTGACATTCACAAAGAACCAGTAAAAAGGTAAAAAGTATTTTATACTAACATAACTAAGAGAAAGAAAGGAAGGAAAAAAGGAAAAGAAAGAAGAAAGGAAATCATCAAATATAGCTGTATGGAGTATAGCCAAAGTTTAGTATGTGCAAGTCTCTTATTTAAAATGAGTTAGTACCAGGATTTAAACTGAATTAAAAAAATAAAATAAATTAAAAAGGATAATTAGGTCATGGAAAAAGTAAAATGGGTTCGTACTTGTAGGTTTACACATAGCTTCTTGCATATGTCTAGATTGCTTAGAATCCCTAGTGTGGTAAAAACAAGACTTACTGTCATTGCAGTATGCTGTTTAGGGGTAACAAGGAAAATGTCTGCTCAATACAGAAGCAATTTTTAAAATTTTTCTTTTGCAATTATTTTTATTTATTTATTTTAAAAATACTTTTGATCTGTTGCTATCTTAGGTCAGGATTGTGGAACCCACAAATACAGACTAAGACCTGCACTGCTTTTCATGTGGCTTGTCCTTAACAGAAACTAACTGGCCAGAACCCAACCTGATTTGGGTGACATTGTCACAGCACACCAGACAAAGAAAAGGAAGGCACAGATATCTAATCAGCAATACCCATAGGTCCCAACAACATCTGAAGGGTGAAAAAGGACTAATGTATATGCAGTTCACAGACCGAATCAAAAGTCACATTAGCACTGCAGCCCTAAAGGGCGTTTATAGCAGTTCCTTTCACATGGTTCCTCACATCTAGCTGTCAAGAAAAAAAAAAAAATCACAAAACATATAAAAAGTAAAAATGAAGTAAGATTTAAGACAAAAAATTCCACACATACACACACACACACACACACAAACCAAGTCAGAACCAAATATGACAGGGATGCTGGAACTGTCAGATTAGAATATTAAAAACGGTTTTAATTAATGTGTTATGGCCATCATTGATTTAAAAAAAAGGGTAAGAACAGCTAGACAATTATAACCAGATATGGAAATTCTAAGAATGAACAAAAACAAAACAACGACACACAGCAAAGCAGACCAGTAGAGATCAATATACTGACGGAAATGAAAAAGGCTTTTATGAGTATATTAGCAGGCTGGACATACTGAGGTTAGAATCACTGAGACTGAAACAGAACCACACAAACTTCGGAAAGTTAAAAATAAAGAAAATGGAGCAAACCAAAATCAAAATCAAACCAACAACCAACCAATCAACCAAACCAAACACTAAAAACCCCCATGGGATGCCTATGACTTGAGGGAAACTACAGCATGCATGAAGAGGTACACTGGCAATCCCAGAAGGGAGCAAGAGAAGACTAAGTAATGGCCTTCCTTCCCAAGCACAGTTCTCTCTAGACTAGGGCAATAGGGAGGGCACCTCACAGGGAGTAAGCTCTTCCCAGTATGGGTAGTAGAGCTACAACCCTAGTAGATGCCCTCCCATGTTGCTTAGCCGTGGGAGCAACCCAGTGGTACTGACTCAGTAAAGAATAAAAACAACACCCAGTTTGCCCTAAAAATCATGCCAATAAGAAAAGAGTGAAGAGAAATACATGATGTTGAGAAAACAAAGCCTCCAAATAATCTAGAGTCCTATAAGAAACTATCCTTCAAAAGACCTTCTCAGAAAAAAAAAAAAAAAAAAGGAACTGTTGTCTACAGAATTGCTTTGCAAGAAGTGGTAAGATTTCTACAGAGATGGAAAGTGATACAGACTGGAAACATGGACCTCTACAAGGAAGAGAAACAGTGGACAGTGAACTAGACTGTGGGGGGAGGGCAGCAATGGGGGAGGGTGGGGAGGGAACACCCATAAGGAAGGGGGGGGAAGGGATGTTTGCCGAAACAGGAAAGGAATAACACTAAAATGTATATAAGAAATATTCAAGTTAATAAAAAAAAAAATAAATAAAAAAAAAAAGGAAAAAAAAAAAACCTCATTTTTCTATTCTTAATTGATCCAATCAATAATTTGTGTTATGTATGCTTATATATATTATAATGCTTACAAATATATATACATATATTGCATGTCTTAAGTATATGCATGTTTATACATGAGAAATGAGTGACCACCATGGCAAAAGGGATTACTTTATTACTATAGGCATTCATCTACATATGAGGCAGTATAGTGCTATCTGGGAGCAACCTGTGATTTAGTTGTGCATTTGTATTGTAAAATTTAAAACAACACTAAAAACGCATTAAACTATTTAATAATTGCTTTCAAAGAAAGAAAATGGAATCATAAAATGTTCAGTAAAAACTACAAAAGAAAAAAGATGAAAGCATGAATAGAGAAGAAAAGCCATATGAAGCAAAGCAAAATAGGTAGATGTTTAATCCAATGGTATCAATAACCAGTTTGAATATCAGTGATTTAAACTATGCAAGGCAAAAACTAACAGAAATGTAAAGAGAAACAGGTGGATTTATTATCATGGTTGGAGAGCTTTCATCAGACTCAGTGCACACAGAAAATCCACTTGGACATATTTTAACTCAACTGTACATGTGTCAAATGGATATAATCAACATCTACTGAAGACTTCGCTCATTAATAGCACATATGACAGCTTCTCGAGTCAACATGGAAAATTCACCAAAACAGGCCACATTCTAGGTCCTAGGATTTGCTATAACATATTTAAAGGGCTGAAACCACACAATGCACGCTGTCAGACTGCTATGTAATTTAACAAGACTGTGTATGTGTCTATGTTAGAAAATTATCTGGAAAAAATGCTTCAAGAGTAAACAACACACTTCTAAACAGCATGTTTTAAAGAAGTAATCAAGATATCTATAATCAGCTGTCTAAATTATGATGATAGAAAAGTTAAACCGGAAAAAGAAATAGCTATTCCCACAGAAGTCAACGAAACAGAGAAAAATCAATAAACAGAAGTCAACAGAAGCCAATGTGTTCTCTGAAATAGTACCAAAACCAATGAGCCTCTGGGTAGGCTTTAAGGTGGAGCTCGCTAACACAGGAAAAGAAGTGAAGGGCAGGATTACAGGTCTCACAAACATCAAGTGTCAAGAAATACTCTGAAATCTGAAAATGAATCTCCATGAAATAGACTGATTCTTTGAAAGATATAGTTGACAATATTACACAAGAAGAAAAAAGTTCTGAATAGACCCATGCTTATTAAAATAAATAAACAATTTGTACCAAACAGAAAGCAATAGGTCCAAATGAATGCCTTGAATTACACCAGGTGTTTAAGGAAGGTCATTTTCTATCAGCACTTTCAAAGGGCAGTAGCAACAAATACTTCCTAACGCACTCAGTGATACATCGTTACCACAATACTAAATCTAAAAGGACATTGCTAGAAAAAAAATTATAAATTGGTATCTTTTAAAAACATAAAATTAGCAAAACAAATCCAAATAATTATACAAACTACAACTAAGTAGAATTAGTCTGGGTATTTAAGGGTGATTCAACACTCAAAATTCAATTAATGTAATTCACCATATAGTCGTTAAACAAGAAAAGTAATTTGATTATATTAATAGATATAGAAACCCAACATCCCCTTACATTAAAAACTAAGTAATCTAAGATTGAGAGGAGCTTTCATGTGTGTGTGTGTGTGTGTGTGTGTGTGTGTGTGTGTGTGTAGGCCATAAGTCAATGTCAGGTGTCTTCTGACTTCTTGAGACAGGGTCCCTCAAAGAACCTGGCACTCACCAACTAGGTAGATAGACTGGCTAGCAAGTCTCCACCTGCTCAGTGCTTGGGTAAGTTCAGGAGCACACGGACACATGGGCATTTTAAGTGGGTGCCGGGGACCTGAACTCAGGTGTTCATGCTTGGGTAGCAAGTTTACTTTACCACCAAGCCATCTCCCCAGCCTTGAAGGGAATGTTTTGAATTGGGTTAAAAAAAATTACAAAAAACCCTGAAGAGCTAACATATCCAGTGGTCAAAAACTTCACACTTAGCCACTAAGAACAGAAACGAGGTAAGGAAGTCCCCTGAACCTAGAATATCCCCAACGGCACAGGCTGAGAGGCTTTGCTCCCAGCTCGTACAGAACAACTAGGAGGTGGCTGAAACTTAGGCGTGAGTCATAGTTGCAAAGTTAAGTGACGGTGAGCATGCCATGGATACTGAGATCCTTCTGTGGCTCTGTTTGTGCTCCATGATCCCTTCCACAAGCTGTATCTCTCTTCCTGCTTCACTGCTTCCTGGCTACCATGAAGTGAGCAGGTCTCTGCTACACCTCCTATCATGATGCACTGTACCAGATGAGCACAAAGCAACAGGGTACGTGGTATAGATTGGAACCATGAACCAAAACAAACCTTTTCAGTATAAATCTTCTAAAATGTGTATAGGAACTATTATGTGAAGAAAACAAATTCTTACGATGAAATTGAAGAGCTTACAAATGGAGAAATACTTTACATTCAGTACTGTAAAGTAGAATACTGCTCAAGAGTAAGAAATGAGAAGGGAGCACACTGGGTTTTAGGGCAGTGAAAATAGCATGTTAGATATGACAAAGATGACATGTCGTCATACGTGGATCCTACACCACAGAATGCAGAGCATCAAAGGGAGCCAGCCCTCTTGTAAGCTATCAGCCTTGGCAACTGTGCACATGTGGGCACATGAGCTGTGCTGAGTGTAACACTCTCAGGGAGAACATTGACAGTGGCTGATACAGTGTGTGCGTGCAGGGAAATCCTCTGTACATGCTTCAGAATTGTGTTAGGAACTTAAAATTGCTCTAAAATTACATTTTATTAAAAAGATAGAGCAGAAAAGAGAAATTGTGACTTAGAGATAAATATTGAAAAATTGGAGGCAAAGACATGGAAAAGGACTGCATACTTCTGAGAACACGCACTAGAGGTTAAAGCCAGTGAGTCCATGGATGGCAGGAAATCACAGTGATTGGGCCTAAGTACAGAGCTCCATCGCCTGGATCTGAAATCGGATTCCATCCAGCATTAGTGGACAAATTACTTGACCTCTCTGTGTATCAGGTGTCACTTTTAAAATGGTAGGAAAAGCGCTTTCATAGGTCTGCTGTGGAGATTTATGGGTAGTTAAAGGCAAAGTGTTTAAACAGTGTTCTATATACAGGTCTGCTTTTCATAATCGGTGGTATTATCACCAGCATTAACAAGAACATACATTTCTTTGTTAGTTTCAAAAACAAAGTGAGCATTTAAAGATGAAAGTCTGAGACATGTACTCACTCGCATACTGGACCTCCGCAACTTCTTACGGACATCTCTTCGGATGTCATTCACGGCCACAGACTCCAACTGTTGGTAACGCTGGATTTCCTGGTTTATGGTTCCTTCACTTGCACCCAATTTTCTAAATAAAACAAACAAACAAAAAAAGAAACAAAAAACCCCACCAAAATAGGGGTTATTGTAAAGAAGCAAGGAAGTACAAGCGAGTTCTCCCTGTTTCTTTCAGCCTTCTCCTTCTCAGGAAAGCCACGGAACGTATCTGGATAGCCCAACTCCTATAAGCTTACTACTCACACTGGTAAATTACAGAGACACACTGACATCTAGGGAAATGCTTTCACACTGTCTACCCACTGACTGATCTCAGGGTGCCAACAAGCTCATGAAAACCAAACATTCACATTACAGGAAAATGTATGATGATTTGGGAAGACATTTATTTTGCCTCAAGTCATTTTTCTCCCTGAGGATAAAACTCAAATTAATAGAAAATATGAATCATTACATGATAATTTACAGAGAAACTTTAAAGGTCATACCTTTTATATTTAAAAACTCCTGTATTTTGGGAAATTCTGATTGAATAATAACAACAAAATCCCCACAGGTATAAGCATTTGGAGATTAGAAAAAATGAAGCTTGGCCACTAACTTGAGAAAATAAAAGTTTTAAAATGTAGACTTATATAAGAGGAGCTTAGTGGAATTACACAACAGCTGGTGAGAGAAGTTTTAAAAAGAGAAAAGTTAAAAAGGCTACTGATGCTTACTGCCTTATCCCTACTTTTTCTAAAAAAACTGTTAATATTGACCATTAAGACTTAAAAACACACACACGAGAGAGAGAGAGAGAGAGAGAGAGAGAGAGAGAGAGAGAGAGAGAGAGAGAGACTAAGAATTCCCATTTATACAAGAGCAAATCTCAGTACTTTCCTCTGAGGCAGTTTTCTTAGGAGTCCATTTAGAACAAGCTATTTACCTCACAGCTACACTGTCAGCTTTACTGTGAGACAGCATGCCACACCAGAACAGCCATGAACGCTGATTCTAACTCCTTAAAACAAAGCTCCAATCTATAAACAAGGTTAGCAAACCAACACACACATTCAACTCCGCCTATGGATGCAGTTAAGCATGATCATGCGTATAGAGGTCCTCAGCCACTCACTGCATAGAAATGAGGAGTTGTAAAGATAGAAAATTAGGATTTCAGGCTTTACTTTATTGCTTATAATCTTAGAAAATGACTAAACTTCTTGGCACACTGATGACATCACTGATAAACTAAAAGTGTTCCTCCATCTTTGCATCCTATTATCCTATTACTAGAGAATGCTTTAGTAAGTTAAAGAACAATGACATACTTAAGATCATCTATTACTTTGGCTTGTTCATTCAGTTCTCTGATGTCCACTAAACGCTTCATAATTTTTCTTCCTCTGGGTTCTCCTGGCTGACTAGAAGATGTTCCTTGTCTTCGATAATCTACAGCTTCCTTTAAAAAAAAAATCAAAGTATATATGTTAATACCACTTTCAGTTTATACAGACCATCTATACTACAAAAATTAATGCCTAGATCAAAGAGAGCATGCAGGAATCAAAGCCCTCTACAGCAGGTGAGATGATTGCGCTTCTCCACTGATTCGAGCCCCATTTCATAAGGTGTCTACTGGGTTGCTACCTACGTTTCCCCATGAGTGTGCTCTGCACGCTTTCAAATGGGCCTGGCTAGACTGAGGGGAGCCCCGCATCTCTGAGTCACACAGATACTCTGCAGGAACAGAATAGCGCTGATTTGGTGGAGCCAGGCCTAGTAGGTGATTTACAAGTCGCTGCCCAAAGGTGAGTTTGTGGCCATCTCCACTTACTGAACTTCCATCTGAACTCTAAATAATAAACAGTATTATTAATTTAAAGTTACTTTTCAAGTCAAAACTATTTAATGACACAACAGATAAATGTATTTAAAATCTCTTTATAAATCAAAACCAGAATGAAATCTGAAAGTCACTCTTTTTGCTGCTAAATAACTTGATACAACAGAGTAAACAGTATAGTTGGAAAAACACATTTTACATGTATATATCACAGCATAAACACTTTGCTTCTTGAAAGACTTATTTGTAAAACCCTTTGCTAAGACAGGATTACAGACCACAATATCCATCCATTTAGCTTTACAATGGCCAGAGCTAAACATTGGCCACCACACTCTCAGCACCAGCCAGGAAAGCTCCTCTCCTTACAGCAGGCCTTCCCACCCGCTCTCAAGCCTCACCCCCAGTCCCAGACTCAACCCGCTGATCTACTTTCTGTGGTTATAGGTTAACTGTATCTCACTTTCAATGTTACATAGTACATCGAGGTTAAGGCACATTTCCTAAAGGCATGATTATGAAACACACAACAGCACTGTAAAATGCAGACCTAGAAATCAACACCTTCCTGCCTTCCTCTACGACAGCAACCACAACACACAAAATAGCCCGAGTTAATCCTGATTTTCCTGAAAATCCAGCCTTAAAATCCCTGACAGTGAATGCACTTACAGTATGGATGGTGGGAGACATAGTATCAACTTCATCTTCATCAGACAGGTCAGCTATGTTCACTGAATTGAGGTCAGCAATGTCATCTATGTCTTCCTCTCCTGTCAGTGTTGTAAGGGTGTTGCCCAGAGCGTTAAGCCTCTTGCCGATGTTGGGGTCCATGTGGACATCGATCCCACACATTTTCCACAATACATTCAGTGTCCAGGTTCCAGCACTACTACTTTCTGTTTAAATAAAGAAGTGGCATGTTTTCAAGTCCTAGGAATAGGAGTATACACACTTACGAACTGTATGGTGGCCATATCAGATACCCAAGGCCTTTCACAGCAAGACCTGCCCCAAACGCCAGGCAGTGCTGGCTTCCATGTATACAGTGTGTATGTTACTCTACTATATAATAGCATGGCTCTTTATCCCTCTGGGCTCAAACAGATACCTTCCCATGGATACAGCAGAAACCATTACAAACCAACGACCTACAAGGAACTAAATAAACTGGTCAAAGTAAACGTCAAAGCTACAAAACCAAAAATCTTTCTTTGAACTTGGATCTCTTCTAAATGAGAACATAGAAATGAGGCCATGAGCTCTTTCCAGCCACGTGATGTCATCAATTAAAGCAAAGCAAAACAAATGAACGAGCAAGTAGTGAAAGCAGCAAAAGGCAGAGCTCAGTGGGCCCTGCTGACAGATAGATGCTGCTTCCAGTTCTTTCTTCCTTCCCTGCCACAGCATTCATAAATTTAACATCATCTGCAAATGCCCCGGGGAAAGATCCTGCTTTGGTTAAGCTGGTTCGGGTAGGTGCTTTCACTTGTAGACAGACAGCACTGATGAAGACGTGTGTCCTCTATCCCAGAAGGTGTGTCTGCTCAGTCCCTAGCTTCCCAGCAGTGCTGCTGGAAATTGTCTTAACTTCTTAGGCCTTTGTTGCTGGGAATGGCAGGTGTCTCTTGAGATCTCTTACTCAGGATGAATATCGAGGCTACACCTGGAAGAAGTCAAGGAACAGCACGAAAAGAAAAGATCCCTAGGAACACTGCTGGTGTTAATCAGCTTCAATGGCTCTCAACATCCAAAGAACCTTTAAGGAAATGTCTGCTGTTAGTGCACCCTGTTAACTTTTATTGTATGGGAGATTAATACTTGACATTGCTATCTTCTTGGTTGAGACACCACCACACTCACTTCCAGTTACCACCCAGCTGTTTTCCTATGCTTTACTGCCTTTAATGGTCTCACCATTTGATCTCTTACTCAAAATTATTTACCTCCCTAGGCATCGACAAATCAACTCCTAAATGTGGCATTCGAGACTTCCCACCTTATTTTCACCTAACTCTGTTTCAAAGTGAACAGTGAACTTACCAGCTGCAGCTTGTCCTGTAGTCCTTGAACAAACCTCATAGGTACCATCTGGAACCACACCTGCACAAGAAGGAGCCCAATAATAGTTGTCAATAAAAATACACTTGCGATTAAACATATACCACATGTTTTCTCCCAAAGACAATTACCTAAATGTAAACAGGATTTCTAGCTCTGCCAGGTTTTAAATCCTTCCCACAAAAGAACAAATTTTGGACTCAGTCGTATTATACAAATTGGGGCATTTCATTTTTATGATTTTAGCAACTTACTCACGGTTTTGGCTTTACTTGTAGCACGTAATTATTAGAGTCACACTACCTGGGCATCTCTAGACAGCTTTCTACCAGCTCTAGGATTCTACGACAATTTTTGTGACACTGTGTATATAATACACACACACACACACACACACACACACACACACACACACACACACACACAGAGTTATTGCTGGTTCCATTTTGGATGACAGGGTCTCCCTGTGCAGCTTGGCTTGGCCTTGAAGTCACAATCCAGTCTCAGGCTGATTACAGACAAGGCACTAAATCCTAGAGAGAACATTTATATATGTATGTATGTATGTATGTATGTATGTATGTATGTATGTATATATGTGTGCACGCATATGTGTGTATATGTGTGCATCTATGCATGTGCGCACATGTGCATGTATGTATGTGTGCATGCATGTATGCATACATGTTTGAATGCATGTGCACATATGTATGTGAGTGTGTATGTGTGCATGTATGCACATATGTGTGCATGCATGTATGTATGCATAGGTGTGTATGCATGCATATGTGCATGTATGCATATATGCATGCATTTATGTATGTATGTATGTATGTATGTATGTATGTATGTATGTATGTGTGAGCATGTGCATAGACCTTGTGCAAGTGCCATGACATGAATGAAGAACAGGTGTTAGTTCTCTCTCCTCCAGCCCTGTAGGTCCTGGGGATTAACTCACCTTATTAGCAAATTGGCAAGCACCTTTGCCAACTGAGACATTTGGCCAGTCCCATGTACGAATATTTTGAGGATGGAAGTCAATGAAAAACAAAATGACAATTAAGAACTACCACATTTGGGTGGATCTCTAAGAGTTCTATGCCAGCCTGGTCTAGAATGTGAGTTCCAGGACAGTCTAGGCTGTTACATAGAGAAACCCTCTCTGGACAACAAGACAAGAACAAATGAACTGCCATGTTAGTTCAGAGATAATCTGTCATGTTTGACATCTTTTTGCCAAGGAGTATTTTATGAGGAAAATGGCTGACTGCTATGATATCAACCTCACAATCTTGTTCCTAAGCCCAGAAACATACCATATTTTAAATGCAAAATGTTGCCACCATCTGGCTTTAACTTGGTACCTTAAACTTAGTGAAGAATATGCTATTTTTTGAAATAAATCATCTCTAAACTATATAATGTAAAAAAGAATTAAGGTTACTTACTTTCAGTAAGCCTTAAAGGAAATTAAATATCACTATAAATTTGATTAGTCCTAAGTGAAATGTCCTTTTCTCACTTTGTGTGAATTCTAAATTGGTATTCACATGTCACTTAAGGTTGGAGTGATTTCCTTTTATATATTTTAAAATTTTTATTGGATATTTTATGTATTTACATTTCAGATGTTATTCCCCTGCCCCTTTCCTGGTTCCTCACTTTCCCCTCCCTCCTCCTCCTGCTTCTATGAGGGTGCTCCCACTCCCACCCACTCACTCCCACCCCAATGCCTTGGAATTCCCCTACATTGTGGAAATGAGCCTTCATAGGACCAAGAGCTTTTCCTCCTACTGATCCTAGACAATGCCATCCTCTGCTATATATTTGGCTGGAGCCATGGGTCCCTCCATATGTATTCATTGGTTGGTGGTTTAGTCCCTTGGAGCACTGGTGGGGTCTGGTTAGTTGATATTGCTGTTCTTCCTATGGGATTTCAAATCCTTTCAGCATCTTCAGTCCTCAACTGGGGCCCAATGATTAGCTGCAAGCATCCTTATCTGTATCAGTAGGGCTCTGGCTAAGTCTCTCAGGAAACAGACATATCTAGCTCCTGTCAGCAAGCACTTCTTGGTATCAGCAATAGTGACTGGGTTTGGTGTTTGCATGTGGGACAGTTCAACAGATAGGGCAGTCTCTAGATGACATTTTCTTCAGTCTCTGCTCTAGTCTTTGTCTCTGGATTTCCTCCCGTGAATATTTTGCTCTCCCTTCTAAGAAGGACTTGAAGCATCCACATTTTGGTCTTCCTTCTTGAGCTTCATATGGTCTGTGAATTGTTTCTTGGGGATTCTGAGCTTTTGTGCTACTATCCACCTAACAGTGAGTTCATGCCATGTGTGTTCTTTTGTGATTGGATTAATTCACTAAGGATGATATTTTCTAGTTCCATCCATTTGCCTCTGAATTTCAAGAAGTCATTGTTTTTAACAGCTGAGTAGTACTCCATTGTGTAAATATATCACATTTTCTGTATCCATTACTCTGTTGAGGGACATTTGAGTTCTTTGCAGCTTCTGGCTATTATAAATAAGGCTGTTATGAAAAGAGTGGAACATGTGTCCTTGTTATATGTTGAAGCATCTTTTAGGTATATGTCCAGTAGTGGTATAGCTGGGTCCTCAGGTAGTACTATGTCCAGTTTTCTGAGGAACCTCCAGACTCATTTCCAGAATGGGTGTACCAGCTGGCAATCCCATCAACAATGGAGGAGTGTTCCTCTTTCTCCACATCCTCACCAGCATCTGCTGTCACCTGAATTTTTGATCTTAGCCATTCTGACTGGTGTGAGGTGGAATCTCAGGGATGTTTTGATTTGCATTTCCATGATGACTAAGGATGTTGAACATTTCTTTAGGTGCTTCTCCGACATTTGATATTCTTCAGTTGTAAATTCTTTGTTTAGCTCTGTACCCCATTTTTAATAGGGTTATTTGGCTCTCTGGAGTCTAACTATTCTTGAGTTCTTTGTATATATTGGATATTAGCTCTCTATCAGATGTAGGATTGGTAAAGATCTTTTCCCAATCTGTTGGTTGCCATTTTGTCCTAATGACAGTGTCCTTTGCCTTACAGAAGCTTTGCAGTTTATGAGTTCCCATTTGTCAATTCTAGATCTTAGAGCATAAGCCATTGGTGTTCTGTTCAGGAAAATTTCCCCTGTGCCCATGTGTTTGAGGCTCTTCCTCAATTTCTCTATTAGTTTCAGTGGATCTGGGTTTATGTGGAGGTCCTTGATCCACATGGACTTGAGCTTTGTACAAGGAGATAAGAATGGGTCGATTTGCATTCTTCTACTTGCTGATGTCCAGTTGAACCAAAGCCATTTGTTGAAAATGCTATCTTTTTTCCATTGGAGTTTTAGCTTCTTTGTCAAGGAACAAGTGACCATAGGTGTGTGGGTTCGTTTCTGGGTCTTCAATTCTATTCCACTGATCTACCTGCCTGTCTCTGTACCAGTATCATGCAGTTTTTATCACAAACCTTTCTCCTTTCTAATCATCACATACACAAAGAGTGGAATTAGAGGAATTCATAATGATTCTTTCAAATCCTAGAAACTTGGGCTGTGTCACTGGCTTATTACTGTGTCAGCTATAATTAAAGGAGAAATTCTAGTCCGATAGATTTACAATCTACTGTGTGTTTAGTGAGTTTTCTCTTGCAGTCACCACTCTCTTACAGATTTATGGAACAAGGATGGCTTCTTTGGTCATTCAACTACCGGAAAAACCAGGCAGTGAGCAAAGCTTCACATGTGTAGAAGTCTCTCTGACTTACCTGAAGGCTAAAGTTACAGTTTTTTACAGATGTATTTTGCTACCTTTAACTACAAAAAGTCCTTATTCATTTCTAAAGCAATCCTATATCTGAACATCCTTAAATTTTCAACAAAGAGACATTTCAATTTTTTCTTTTTAGAAATATAAGCCTCACATAAAAAATAAACGAGACTCACAAGCATTCATTACTAGATCTCCACGGATTTCTGGTTTCCAGTCATCCCACGATGTCTCAAAGCCATCAGCAAAACGGATACAAAAGTTCTTGAAATGGCCTTTGCTAACCAGAGACTCTGAGGAGCAGGCAGTGATGAGAGTACTTTCGATGGTCAGCACTAGGGCAGAGCCAGTGTCCAGGTCTCCAGTGTGGTTAGACTAAAGAAATATCATAGGGAAATGAGGCAAAAGGTGAATGTAAAATGTTTTTTAAAAGACTTATTTTCTGTGTATGAATGCTTTGCCTGCCTATACATTTGTGCACCACATGCTTGTCTGGTTTCCACAGTCATCAGAAGAGGGCTTCGGATTCACTGAACTAGAGTGGTACAGATGGTTGTGAGCCACCATATGGGTGTTTGAAATTGAGCCCAGTTCTGTACAAGAACAAGTACCATTGACTGCTGTGCCATTTCTCCAGACCAGATGACTTATAAAATTTAGAAATCTTTATATTCACAATAAAAGTCTAGAAAGGGTTAAGTCTAGAAGTCCTTAATAAAAGGCAACTTAGCAAAATATGTTGTAAACAATACTCAAGTGAAATGCATGTTCCTTGTGTACCTTTTCCATTTTAATATGCAAAGGGCTAATATCTGTGCTTCCCTAGCTCCTGTTTAGTAGGGACACTCTCACTAAGAGCCAGTTCTTGTGTGTGTAGCTTTCCTGAGCCCTCTTATTATGTCATTAGAAAGTTGCCACAGCTCAACTCTTTAGACACAAGCAACACTACCAGTACATCTTGAACTCCTCCAAGTTTCTCTTCGCACTGTTCTTCCAAACAGAACCCTCAATGTAAGTTTATTACATTCAGTATTAGTATCTCTGCCAGGATTTTAAATTATTAAAAGTGACAATGAAGAAACACTGTAACAATAAGATGATCTCTGCATGGGATTCTTAGAGCAATATTTTTCTTGGTCTGACACTTGCAGACAGCATTTTCTTACTTAACCGCAAGTTCAAGTAACAATGCATTTCTGAAAACTGACCCTAAACTATGAAGACAGCATACTTTTTTCCATCTAAGTACACAGATAACTAGCAAGATTTTTATCCTTATTTAATATTCATACTACACTTTGTAAGCAAATTGAAACTCTCTGCCATGTTTCAGATGAGGGTATTAAAGTACATTTGAAATGTCTCTTTCCGCTTTATACAACAATCAATCCAAAGATTTATTACTTAAAAATAAAAGCAATGAGAAGATTCTGAAGCTTATTTGCAAAAATAAGAATTAGGAGTTCTTCCTTGCTCAAGTTATAAACAGCTCTACTTACAATGGTTATAATCTACACTCACAAAAATGGTGAGTAGCAACACCTAGCTTTCAACTCTGAATAAAGGCTCCTATGTCTTGATTGTTTCTGTACCTGTGCAGTATTTGTTATAGGGAGGCAAATTCCTAGATCATTCACAGTTAGCTGGAGGAAGAGAGTCCCAAAGGCCTGGGCTGATGTTTGCTGGATGCCAGGGAGCATGTCTACCACTTCCTTTGTAGCCATATGAATATCCTTATGTAAAGCCATTCGTTGTTCATTCCAGTTGTCATAGGCAGCCTTATAATTCAGCCAAAACAGAACAGCTTTGGCAAACAGGCAGAAAGAAAACTAAAGTCAGTGATGTATGTGATTCATTACAGTTAGTAAATCACAACTACTATAAAATCCTGATGATTAATAATAACTTCTAATAAAAATTGCTACCAGAAAATCTTGGTTAGAATTATAATGACACTAAAGTGATGTAGTTAATACTTTTCATGGAAAAAAAAAGAAAGAAACAGAAAGAAGCAACTGCCAAATGGCAACAGAAAGAAACCCAGGTCCATTTATCCATTCAATATTATAGAATTCCGGTTATACATTTGGTTCTGGTTGGAGCAATAAACACAAATAAACATGGCCCTTGACTTTTATTGTACAGTTCACCCTTTGTGTGGGTTTGGCTGAGAAATGTCACAGGGTCATGCATTTAAACACTTGTTTCCCAGTTGATGGTACTATTTGGGGAAGTCATAGGAATGTAGAACCAAGCCTTGCTGGAGGAAATAGGCAACTGAGGGTGGATTGAGAGTTCATAGCATTGCCCCATTATAGTTCGCTCACTCTGGGCTTTCCTCAGGGTGGATGAGATCGAATCTCTTAGCTTCTCACTTGGGTACCTACTGCCATGCCTCTACAGCCATTATGGACTATCCTACTAAGCCCAAATAAACTCTGTATCTACAAGTTACCTTTGTTCACAGTATTTTATCATGCCAACAGAAAATCAGCTAATATGTACTTACTGCTTTGAATCACTTCTAAGAACATAGACACAATGCTAGGCATATATCTTAAAGGAAGTGATTTGGAATGGTCAAAGTCATTTGAGTTTGTTAGTAAGAAAAACACCCAAAGGAAAATCTTCATCTCAAGATACTATGGAAGTCTAAGAAGGTAAGAATGGAGAGCCACTAGAAGAGAAAAACAAGAGTGGGCCAGCCATCAGCTGAGTGTTCTAAGACCTGGGGAAGGATAAAGGCTGTGTGGCATGAGCAGGGCTCAGGGAAAACAGAGCAGCTATGGCAGTACTGCCAAAAGGGAAGTATTTAATGGTGGACCTAAGAGTACCAAGAACTGAAATTTTACAGATTCAGAAGTATCCCCGTACTGCCTCTGAAAAACAGTTTAAACATTAGTTTGTCCATCCAGTCAGCCCTCTTTCCCACTCTTTCTTTTCTGAAAGCTGCTGCTATCTTTTCTTAGACCACTGTGCTCACAGACACTCGCTCCTCTCAGTTAGCAATGTTTGTGTGTAGCACTCTATGCTAGGGCTGTTCTAGCCCTAGGATAAGAAAGTGAGTAACAGTTGATCTCATGAGCTTATCTCCTTGGTGAATTCTACATTCTAAGTGGAAACTGAAGAATTTGTTTTTCCTCTAAAGAGCAAAGGAAGATACAGACTCAGATCTAGAAAAAAAAAGATTTTTGACTCATTCACAAGTCTATATGAATTCTTTTTCAGCAGACTACATCATTGAGCGCAGAATCCTGATCCTGTTATCCATTGTTTCCCACTTTTAGCCAGCACACAGTAAACATTTTCAGAATACACAAATCAATGTATATCTAAAATACAAACGGGTAGATGATCCAAGCAAAAACCTTAGCATTTCAGATTGGAACTTGGAATAAAATAATCCTATTTATGTCAAAAGCAAGGTAATTGTGAAGTATGACATGACTTTTAAAGCTGTAGTTAGCAAGACTTGCCTTAGGTGCCCACATTTCAGAGCTAGGAGGCAGTTAGCTCTGCAGCATCTGCACTGGCAAGGGCAAGCTACAGCAGACCTATCCTGGTTACCGCATGCTCCCACACAGTAATAGCTGGCATGACTTACCTCTATCAAAGGCCACAGGCTGCGCATAAACAATTGGTCTGTTCAGGGTGATAAGCACAGCTTCCCTATCTGAAGAACCACTGATTTCCTCTCGAAGGGCATTCCTTAATCCAATTCTAGTTTTAAAATAGGCAACTTGATGAAAATCAGAACCAGCTTCTTCATAAACCTAAAATAAAATTCAAAACTTAACAAAATCAAACAATGGAAAATTTTACCAAAGTAATTTAAACATTATATACCATTTTTCTCCAAAAGACCTACAGTATACTTCCTAAATTCAACCATTAAATGATAGACCCTTAATATTTTATAATATAAATACTTAAAATTAATGTAACATATAAATAACTACGTAAAAGGTAAACTTGGATCTGGGCTGCAGCCCTGGGGTGAAGCTATCAAGCACAGTTAAAGCCAGCAGAGGAAAGCCTAGTGATATATTAAGTGTTTGAAATAAATAAGATTTCTCTCAACATATGTTTCCATTTGGAAAAAATGAGCTTTTCTAATCTAACAAGAATCTGAAATAGTTAATGTAGCCATTGATTTTTTAAAACTATAACTGGCAATTAAAAATGACTTTTCAAATCCAAATCAGTGGAATATTAAAAAGAAATATTTAGCAAAATTCAATTAAAACAACAAAAAGTATCTCTGATAAACAGTAAAACTTGATTAGGGAACTACACTAATTGCTGTCTTTTTCTTAAAACTTTACATATTTAACATCTATGACATATGAAATTTCAAACATTCTATAGGGAAGGTGTAAACGTAACACTTTATATATTAACTAATAAAAGCACAAGACAGTGAAATAAAAATGCTTAAGAAACTGACAGATTCCAAGCGAATGTTTGCACGGATTCTGGATGGCGTCTCATGCAATTGCTCCTGCACAGCCTTGTAATAGGGAACACACAGTCAAAAGGACAGGAAATGGCAAAGTAAAACGTAAAGGCCAAGGAAGTCTTCAACAGAAGTCACAATGCAAATTGTAGGAACTTAAATATTTCTAAAACTATAACACAAATTAATTTACAGACAATAGCTCCAATACCATTATATTCCATACAAACCTGATGTTTGACAATTTGCCCTAATGCCAGGTTTAAGTCCACTTGGCATTTACCAAATAACTTCAGATAGCTGCTGCTTCCTGGTGAAGCTTTGGTTTGAAGTCGGTTTGAAAGTTCCAATTCAATCAGTCCAGTTTCAAATCTCACAGCTCTCATTGAAGGTGTGGTGGCTGTTACCTGAATACCCTAGAAGATTACATGTTGTAAGGAAAATAAGAAAATAAACCAATACAGATTCACTCATATACAATCTTTTGAAACAAGATAGGAAGTCATGTTTAAAACATATATAAGATGTCTAGGGCACACATTCTTAAAATCAGTTATACTAGGACACTACAGTTATTTAATTTTAGCATTTTTACTTTTTTATAGGAGGTAATTAAGATTTAAAGTATTAAAGCTATTTTTTTTCTCTTTGGACATGCCCTGTTCTCCCACCTTTGGCACTGAGGAAGAACCCGTAGCTTTTCTTCATTCAGATAACTGTATATGAAAGCAAGCATTCTATCATAGTCTTCCTAAAATATCATCAATTGAACAAACATTCAAAATATTTTTGCAGAATAAATTATAAAAGAAATAATTAGAAATATCAAATGTTCACTGGAATATAGTCAAACAAACTATTTAAATTATATAATATAATACAGCTTTTAGAAGATAAAGCTGATCTCAATAATCTGGTATAGAAAGATAGAGAAGTTTTTCAAATACATGCTAATAATATTTTATTATATTATTATTATTATTATTATTATTATTATTATTATTACCATTACTATTATTATAGCAGCATTTGTAATAGAAGGTCTGGGCATTCTTTTAACAACAGTACTAGAAAGGCAGAGGCAACTGGATTTCTGAACTCAAGACTAGCCTAGTTTATATAGTAAGTTCCAGCAAGCCAGTTAGGACTGTATAGTTGAGATTCTGTCTTTAAGAAAAGAAATAAACCTGGGTTTGGTCCTCAGCTCCGAAAAAAAAAAAAAAGAAAAGAAAAGAAATAAATAAAAGATGAAAGGAAGGGAGGAAAAAGAAAAAAGGAAAGAAGGTAGGAAGCCTGATGCTTGCCCTTAAAGAACTGAGGCCTGAGGATATAGCTCAGTAAGGGCTTGCTGTATATGTATAAGGCCCTGGGCTCTAAGCCTCGCAGTGTCAATATGAAGGAGAAAAAGGAGGAAAAAGAAGATTCAAACACTAAAGCTTTCCCAAGTAAGCGGAGTACAATTTATTCTTACTATTTTGCAATTATGTATCACACAAAATTTCCACATAAAATATACACTAGTTAATTAGAAAGTGTCAGTAAAATTAAAAGTATCAGTGTTACGGAAATTTTACCTTAAACTGTAAATTCAGGGAATAGAGGAGAATTTTCGGCTTATCTCCATCTGTTGTTCCATCATGTTCATTCCACAGAGGAATAGGCTGCTCCCCACCTAGAAAAGGTTAAATACTGAAGGACTAAAACAGCTTCCTTATCAGAAAAAATTCTGACTATATTCTGCGCATTAAAAATAAATATATGGTTGCTGGAAATTGAACTCAGGACCTCTGATAGGGCAGTCAGAACTCTTAACCACTGAGCCATCTCTCCAGTCCTTACTCTTACTCTTATTAACACTCATTTATCAATGTTTCCTTGATGTACTGTTATAAAAACTTGGTCTTTCTAAGGTGATATGTTAAGAATATTCATTTCTGGTAAAATGTTTATTTATTCCCATACTTATGTCCCAAATTCCTTGGGAGAAGCACATCTTAGTGGGTTCTCAGTGTTTTTTTTTGAATGGTCAAGGGCACCTGCGCTATTTCATGATCCAACTTGTCATCTTCACTCATGTCTACACCGCCTCCCTCACAGTAGCCATGCAAGTGTTCATAACTTTAGACTCTCACAATTCTGATGTCAATCACAGCAAATTAACACGTCTTTCTCCTTTTGATGTTTTTCTCCATATTGTCTGTCTTTTGTAATGGCTCTGTGATCAGAAAGTAGAATGCATTCAAGCCCTGCTTTAAGTCATCCTGATGCATGAAGTCCTCAATGATAATGTATTCACAAAGTGTGTCCTTTCTTCTTAATAATTTTAATTTGTGTCTGTGTGTGTGCACGTATGTGCGTGACCATCCTAATGAAGGTGTACTTTGCTAAGCCTAATATCTGATATTTCCATGTGTCTTTGTAACTTCATTATCTAACTTGGAGTCACATATATTTTTATCTCATAAATACTACTTAAATGTTTTTATATCAGATCTCTTATATAGAAACAGAGTTTATAAAGATAATTTATAGAGATAATTCCTACTTAGAAACACAAAAGTCTAACATGTACTACAGGGGGAAAAAAGCACATGGCATAGTTACTTACATTTCAAGAAGTATTTTTAAAATACTGCTAATAAAAATGTTTAAGCCAGTAAAGTTCTTAGTCTCTGACATGCCATAGTAGTCAAGAGTATATTCTGGATGATGCTAGAGACACGGTTCTCAACCTGTGGGTTGAGACCCCAGTGTGGGATAGTTGAATGGCTGACTCTTCTCCAAGGGTTACATATTAGGTGTCCTGCATCATAGCTATTTTATGAGGCATAAACCACACTTTATGTAGCTAAACCACAGTTATGAAGTACTAATGACAATAATGTTATGAGTAGGGCTCCCTATACCATGAGAACTGTACTAAAGGCCTGCAGCATTAGGAAGGTTGAGAACCACCACTGAGGAGCAATCTAATGGTATGACCAAGTAAGGACTACAGGGTTCTTCTTTACGGAATATTTGGAATTCTTAGATAAGTAATGAATAAATGGTAACTTCTTTGTGAAGGCAAGATAAACTAGAAGGGGAATTGTGGTAGAGGAAGAAGAAATCTTAAGCACAGGGGAAAGGTAATGGAAGGTATGTTATAAGACAGCAAGACGGAAAGACTGACTGGCAGAGCAAGCTTGCCTGAGGTGTGCAGTGAGCACTGAGTGGGGTAGTATAGGTGGGTGTCTGCTCTGCCTCTTGGGGAGAGGAACTGGGGAGTTGGACCCAGTTATAGGGAAGTGCCAAGATACAGCTCTGGAGGTGGCAAAGCAGTCGGAGATATGGGAAAGCAGAAGCTGGTTTGGGGGTCTCCGGACCTGCAACATGGCCAGGGCCTTGGGGTTTTCAGACTCTTAAATATCCAGGCTCAGCTGAGAACAACATCTAACCCTGGACAGACTGGGGAAAAGGGGAACTCTGCCTTGCTCAGAGGTGATTGTCTTTAGTTTGGTGGAGGCAGGCTTAGTGTTGGCTGTGGCTGGGAGCAGAGAGAGGCCTTCTATGGGAGAATTAAGCTGCAGCACTGTAGGTGAAGGCCTTCTTCATGGCTCCCCACGGTGAATCTTGATGAAAGAGACAGTGCATGGTTCCAAAAAGTTTATTGGTTGTTCATGAAGGAAAAATGGATGCATACGATGCAATACTTACTTCTCAGGGTAAACCTGAGATTAAAAACATTTTGCAGGGAGGAATGTCTGCAAAGGGAAGTTTATTGGCTAAGTCCTCTGGAACTCTTGGTACCTCATTAGCATGGAGAACTCTGTTTTGCACCTACATGGCCCTCATATGCATTTCTTTTATGTGAGGAGCATGGCAAGGGTTCTAGGTCTGAGTCTGGCAGGGAGCTGGGAGTTGCCTAAGTCTCAGGTGTGTGCCCACTGTGCCCACCTGCTCTACCTTACCAAACATCATAGCATGCTTTTACATCCCACAGGTTAGTAGTAAGGTAGAGAAACAGATGAAAATAAAGTATAATGGCATGTATGTAAAGTACAAGACTATTACTTTCCATGATAACCGATAAAAATTAGTAAAACAGAAGAAAACTATAAAGAAGGGTGACTAGGCCTAAATATTTATCCAGGACTGGGGAGATGGCTCAGTGGGTAAGACTGCTTGCTATGGAAATAGAAGGACCTGGGTTTGGATCTGCAGCATTCATGTAAAAGATGAGAGTAGTCATTCTTCCTGGAAAATGTAAGCAAGTTTCAAAAGCTCTAAGTTATATAAAATATGCAGAAGTGTGTATGTATGTATATATATACACACACATGCATATATGTAAATATACATATATAACAAATTTCTAAGATCAAAGTATGATATATTATATTAAACCTTCATTCAAATTATTGTTATCTTATTTACCTGTTCTTATTTATACAAGCACTGACTTAAAAGGTCAAAATGTACATCTAATCAAGGTTTATTTTAAAGTGCTTAGTTTTTGCCAAAACTTTATTACATTAGTAGTTAAAATACTAAACTGGTGTCAACACACCTTCTCGGTGTTCAATAATAATACTCTGGTGCCTATACTAATGTGGACAGAGGGATTAAAAGGTGCACTGTAGGGGCTGGGGATTTAGCTCAGTGGTAGGCGCTTGCCTATGCGCGCAAGACCCAAGGTTGGGTCCCCAGCTCCGAAAAAAAAAAAAAAAAAAAAAAAAAAAAAAAGAAAAGGTGCACTGTGTCTTCTGCCTTCTAAGACCAATTCCTATTCTAGCCCTGGTGAGTCACCTGTATTTTAAAGAGACCATGAAGACCCTACTACATAGACTAAAATGTCCATTCTACAAAGAGGAAGATCCTCCAGGAGGGAAATTTTCCTCCATGTTTCCAGGTGAAGCCATGTGTCCAGCAAAGCCTCTGGCTTCTCCTTGTATAGATGGAACAACTGACCAGAGGTCCTCCTAAGTCCAAGTAATCCTTGAGGACCAGACCATAAATGTCCTTCCAAGTAAGAATAAAGTGATTAATTCTGGCCACCTGCAAAGTCTTAAGCACACAGCAGAAAAAAATAAGTAAAGTTAAAATAATTGATAATAATATAATAAAATAACGGGCATAACCAAATTAAGATCCTTAATCAAATTAAAGAATTCTTATGTTTTTCCTAATCATATAACATGGCAAAGACTACCATCTCATTGGTGAACAGCTTTATGGAAGGATCTCTGTAGTAAAACCTGGTTAAATCTACTATAACCTTAGCTGTAATGCTCTTCTCTAGACCTTGTGTATTTAGCCAGTCTTAATTTTGTCTATACTAGTTTACAGTTTGGTCCATATTTAGATAGTCCTGAGATGATCCAGTTCTGGGTCCCTTTGACTATTCTCCCATGCTTGCAAATCATCAAGAGTCTCTCTAATTCCCTTCTATTTCCTCCCTAATCTCCCCAATGCTTATAGGAAGTAGTCAGACTGATTTAGCATCCATCTTCTAAATGGTTTCAGGGCCTCAACTCATGAGGAGAGAATGTTAGATGAATAGGTATTATTAGCAGGCTAGGAGGCCTATGGGGAAGGACTCTACCCTTAAAATGTCCTCTTCCACAGTTTCCAACACCAGAAATTGCCCCAAACTGTGATGGGGATGCTGATCTTGACAGCAGATAATTAAATGAACAACATCTACCCATGGAAACAAAAGTCAAGAATGTTAGTTGTGGTCACTGAACCCCACCTAGATTCCAGGCATACAGAGCCGTCCACCTACAACCTACATTCTTTCATTTGCTGCTCACCATTTCTTTGGTCACTCCTGGAAAAAGCCCATCTCTGGCCAAAAAGGAAACTTCATCCTCCTCGCCTGCTTCCTTCCCAGTCTGCCCTATAACTACTCCAGTTTATAAGTGAATGGTGGGTTTGATTCTTATAATGAACTGCCCCTACTCCTCCAATCCCCCAGAGCAACAGGTTTTCTTTCTTGAAATAAAGGACCATACTGTCTTAACCAACAACTGGTAAACTTCAGGTTCAATGAGAGACACCAGCTTAAGGGAATAAGATAAAGAAAATAAAAGAAACTACCTGATCATCTCTCTTCTTTCTGAATGTACATTCTCATTTCATTCATTCATTCATTCATTCATTCATTCATTCATCTCTCTCTCTCTTCCTCCTCCCTCTCTTCCTCTCTCTCTCTCTCTCTCTCTCTCTCTCTCTCTCTCTCTCTCTCTCTCTTCCTCCTCCCTCCTCCCTCCTTCAGTAATTTTTATGCCATTTAGGTCTTTAAGAATAGAAACTTGTAGCCCTAGCTCCAGGCAGCCTTACCAGACACCTTCTGTATCACTTCATTCACTTCCTTCATGAACACTTTCTGTACAAACACCAAGTGGTTTAGAAGATCTGTTGTGAGATTGTGTTCAAAGGAACCAACCTGCCAAACAAGATTGGAGTGTAAGATTGTGCTGCTGAGGATGTTAGCTATGCTTTCTGTGTAAAGCAAATCATCAAGACTTTAGGAAAAGGAGATAATTCTCTATATAAGAACAACGCACTGAAAATGTCTGTAAAGGTATTCAGTCCCAATGACCATTTCCATTTGTATTAAATGCTACAAATATAGTGATTCAAAACAAAAACCCCAAACAGCACACTGTAGGTCTCAGGATTATATGAGAGTGAATTACCAAATCCATACCTAATGTAGCATGTGTCTTGTGATTAGTATAAAATTATTAGTTGCTGACAAGAATTAGTCAATAAACAGATGAAGTAGAAAGCAGCTTCTAATTAAGTGGCCATTAAAGAAAACACAGATTCAAGCACTCTATGATTAAAGCAAATACTACTATCATTGTAATATGGTTCATATTTTGATCAAAAATTAGTAGAGCAAATAGATTTGTCACCTTTGATGAAAAATCACAAAAGTTTGAGCATATCAGGAGGCACTTAAACTATCTTTATTACTGTTAGTTATGTGTCTTGGCTGTATGTGGTATTGTACACATGAATGCAGATGCCTGCCAAGGCCAAAGGTGCAACATTCCTCTGGGCTGCCTTGATGTGGGTACTGGGACTTATTTTATTTATGAGTGAGTGTGTGGGCACTCTCTCTGGGAGATCAGTATATGTTCTTAACCACTGAGCAGTCCCTCCTTTTATCTTGCACAGAAAAGTACAAATAGGACAAAAATGAGTTTCAGTATGTCTACATTATTAGGACTATTTCAAATAGGAAATTTTGATATACTACATAATTTTAAATGCTTTGAAATTAATTTATTTTCCTTTCCTTTTGGTATAAATTCTTCCTTTTTAGTATCTGACATTAATATGGAATTATACCATCCATTGCTTTAGATTTATTTTCTTTGAATTGAAGCATTATTAACAGTACTGCCCAACTAGTTTGGGCCACTTATTTTTCAACATGGAAAGTACACATGCAATAAAATTTCCTAATTCAAATTAGGATTCTTAAAAGCTTGTGTACTTTTGGATATATTTGTTTTTACACACACAAATCTCAACTCCTCCTAGCCTGGCTAGGTGGGCTGCTGGGCAAAGAAACTTACCATGCAAAACTAGATTCTTGAGTTTTATCCCTACAACCTAGGTATGAGTAGAAGCAAAGAATACACTTCACCAGGGTGTCATCTGATTTCTCTATGTGTACTGTGGCATCCCACAGAAACCATACATCAGAGACACAAACTCACTCATAAATAAAATTAAAAAACTAAAAGAAATTACAACTTTTGGACACTAAAGAAAGTGCAGTGTAAAAAAGGTTTATCAGACTTAAATGTGTCTCCTCCAATTACAGTATTTCTATCAAAAACTCAAGAGCTGTCTTATAGATTTTCAAACCAAATGAAAAGGTATGGAGAAACCTTAGATAAAACGCCCTACAGTGGGAAGAGGGAACTTGTAGAGCCCACCTCCAACAGAAAGACAGGGCATCAAGTGAGGGATGGGGTTGCTATCCCACAGTTAAAACTCTGACCCTGAGAAAGGACTGGAAGAGCTTGAAGGGGCTCAAGACCCCATATGAACAACAATGCCAAGCAACCAGAGCTTCCAGGGACTAAGCCACTACCCAAAGACTATACATGGACTGACCCTGGACTCTGACCTCATAGGTAACAATGAATAGCCTAGTAAGAGCACCAATGGAAGGGGAAGCCCTTGGTCCTGCCAAAACTGAACCCCCAGTGACTGTGATTGTTGGGGGAAGGGTGGTAATGGGGTGAGGATGGGGAGGGGAAGCCCATATAGAAGGGGAGAGAGAGGGGTTAAGGGGATGTTGGCCTGGAAACCGGGAAGGGGAATAACAATCGAAATGTAAATAAGAAATACTCAAGTTAATAAAGGAAAAAAAAATAACTCTGACCCATAATTGTTCCTGTCTGAAAAAAATGCAGGGATGGAAATGAAGAAGAGCCTGAGGAAAAGAAGGTCCAGCGACAGGCCCAGAGTGGGTTCTAGCTCAAGGTGGAGGACCCAAGGCCTGACACCATTACTTAGGCTATGGTGTGGTTACAGACAGGAGTCTATCATGACTGACCTACAAAAGACCCAACAAGCAGCTGAGAGAGTCAGATACAGATATTTGCCCCCAACCAATGAACAGAAGCTGCTGATCCCTGTGGCTGAATTAGAGAAAAGCTGGAGGAAGCTGAGGAGGAGGGCGACCCTGTAGGAGGACCAGCAGTCTCAATTAACCTGGAACCCTGAGATCTCTCAGACACTGGATCACCAACCAGGCAGCAGACACCAGCTGAGATGAGGGCCCCAACACATATACAGCAGAGGACTCTCGGGTCTGTGTTCAGTCAGAGAAGATGCATCTAACCCTCAAGAGACTGGAGGCCCCAGGGAGTTTAGAGGTCTGGTGGGGTGGGTCAGGTGGGTGGGGTGGGGACATTCTTATGGAGACAAGGGGTGGGAAGGAGGTATTAAATGGGGAATAGTCGGAGGGTGGACCAGGAGGGAGATAAAATCTGGAGTGTACAAAATGAATGAATGAATGAATGAATGAATGAATGAATGAATAAATAAATAAATAAAAACAAAAAAATAAAAAAGAAGTTCACCTCAAGTTGGAGAGAAATGTCATAAAGATAGAGAAAAAATGGAGGGGATGGAACAGGAGATGGATTTGACAAAATACATTATATGTACATATAAACTCAATAATTAATTTGAAAATTAATAAGTATACAGAAGATAATGCCAAAAAGAGGTATGCCATGCTTTTTAAGCTTTTGACAGTAATACATAGAGGTGAAGATAATGAGGTAGTGCCAGCTTTTAGCATTAGCTTAAATAATAAATGAGTCTGTTAATTTATTTTACCTTTCCACATGATCTTTAGATCACGACTAATAGTTGTTTTATTAATATAATCTTTTAAAAAATCAGTCATCCACCCCCCCACACACACATTTTAAAAAGAAAAGAGGTACGAGTACCTCAAAGTTAATTAAAGAACTACAGAAGTAAATACATAAAGCTCTTGATGTTAGCTTTTATTCTTTTTTTATCAAGCAAACCATAAAAATGTCAAAATGAACTTGAGCTTTAACATGTAAGATATAAATTTGTAGATGATAAGTACATTGTTTCAAAAAACATATTTCAATAAAAGCAGGGAAGGGAGGTAGTCAGAGACAGACACACATCCTTTCTCTTGAAATTTGGTACATTAGCCTTCTGTAGGAAAAAAATAAATAATTTAACATTTCAAAGTTTGGACCATCATGGTTTTTTGGTATCTAAATTCTGAAAACTTATAAAATGCAATAAGTAATTTGAAAGTAAACTTACTTCTGCCACACAACGTAGATAATTCCCTTGTAAATAGTACCCTTGTTTAGAAGGCAGCTCATCTATACTCCACACTTGATCTGAGTAACTATCATGCTCTTCCATAATGTATTTCCCTGACATGGTAACAGGTGGAAGGTTAAGACTTGCAGAAGGAGGGATAGTTGACATATCTGTCGCAGAAACTTTTGAAGTAAAACGTAATCTGTGATTTGGTAACTCAAATGTAAACCTTGTCTGTGCACCTGTAAGAAGTAAGGAACATTACAGCTGTACAGCATGCAATAATATCACTTTTACAAAAATGATGTCTAAGAAAAAACATTTTGTCATCCCACAGTTTATGCTGATATACATAAAACTAATATTTAAACTTTACAAATGAGTACCTTTAAACAAGTACACATAATATAAAGAATTAGTCAGCAAGTACTAGTAAGCCAGCAGTATTTATGATGCCTACTGGGTACCCAACATCATATAGATGCAGAGACACTTACAGACTCTGCTTATCAGAAAAGGGAGAACAGAAAGACACTGAAGACACTGCCCTTCATGTAGAGAAGCTTATAACACAAGAAGATAAAGCAACTCAAGCTAAAAACAAGTCCCAGATTCTGGAACATTAAATACACATTCCTTTAATGTTACCTATTAAGAAACCAAGTAATATGTTACAGTTTAATTTAATATTGTGTTTATTTATTAAGCCTTCTAATTGGCAAAGGGTTGTTCAAGGAAATATTAATATAGAGTTAATCTCTTTATTTTGCTGATATTGTTCGGCTGTCTATGGGGGTATGAAGAATTGGCAGGAGATTGTCATCACAGGACATAAGCCAAGTATATGCACCCAGGTTCCTCTCATAAACAGAAAAATGCTACTCTCCAACTCCAGTGCCTTTGAGATGGCCCCAAAGACCCCAACTACACTGAGTGCCTCTTACACCTGTTACAGTCCAGTCTCTCTCTGACTCACTTCTGGCAGCTGCAAGAGGTAGGGTCTGTCTCCTACTACCGCCCTCGCCATCAGTACTAAATAAAAACACGCAGACCAACACAATTCAAGGCCACAGTTACTACTCCCTCAACTGTGATCATGAATGTGTTACTCTTACTGGCTCTGTTCTTTTTCTTTATTTACAGAATTCTGGGTTCTTGTTTGGCTACTCAACAAGGCGGTCACTCTTAGATATTCTACTTTTTCAGCTTGAACGTGCCTATCTGGCTTGCTCTTTCCATTAGCCTATGGATTCCAGCAGATGTCAAAATGAGCAAATTAGGCAGTGTATTGATAGAACTGGGCTCTGATATATGAAAGTCCATGTTTTCTAACTTTGCCAAATCAAAAAACTCAACTTACCTTGTTTTTATTTCTGGTAATAAAAGGTTGAAAGGTTAAGAAAACTATTTTAAGATACAAACTCAGAAATGTAAAGAGTAGTAATACATATATCCTTAATATAACATTGTATTTGAGTAGGCTTATTAGTGCTTTAAAAATTAATGTAATTTATCATGTTAAAACAAAAAAAGAGAAAAAGACATTTTTAGTTCAACAGGTATAGAAGAAAGTATCTATATTTAGTCATCAATTATTTTTTACAGAAATTTCACAGGACAGTGGAAAATCAATACTAATGTTTTCATGACAAAAAAAACTACAAAAAACCTAAGTAGTCATCATTAATTTTGCAATAATTAAATAAAAATTTTAATAATTAAAATCATTAAAAAATGATGATTATTTTACACCTTAAAAACTGGAATTAAGACAAGGAAAAAACAATAAAGAAAATTAAACCATTTTATAAATGGAGAAAAAAGATGGTAGGATGTTGGAAGGGTAATTTTGAGGTGCTTCAGAGAAGCTAGGGATAAGGGGAGTGGATGTGATTAAAATAAAATGTATACATGAATGAAATTATAAAAAAACTATATGAATAAAATTTAGAAAAAACACTGTTGAACTTTAAGTGATCAAATACTTCAATTTCTGATTTTGTTCTTTGCTTTTTTAAGAGGGTCTCACTGTGTGGTTTGGCCTGACCTGGGACTTACTATATAGTCTATGCCTGTCTGAAACTCACAGAGATTCGCTTGTCTTGGCTTCTCTAATGCTGAAACAAAAGGGTACACCACAATGCCTGGCTATTAAAATTTTTTTAATATCATATTTTTAAGAACTGTAACTTTTCATCAAAAATTGCTTCCTTTTCAAAATTATCATCAGTTTTACATGGCTGAACTTAAAATTCCATGTTACCTGTCATTCCATGGCTTCTCATTCTCCCCATCTTGTACTCAGCCTTCAGGGATGGTAAGAGTGCTGCTCCAATGGCTATGCCATCTAACATGGCGCTGAACTTGAGAACGATAGGCTTCTTCTCTAAGCCTTCTGGCAGTTGAGGAAATTCATTTGTTTCAATAGGAGTCTGATTAACACTGGTTGGGGTTTTTTCAGAAGGCAGTGGGGTTGCAATATCTTCTTTCACAGGCTGTGGGCTACAAACCAAAACACACACACACCCCATAAAACTACTAGGAACTACTACTTTATCAATAAGATTACTAGATTACTCAGTGGAAAACTGCCAACAAATAATGATGATCTAGAACAGCGGACAGAGTAATAACTTGAGCTATAATTTATCAACAGGAGAATAAAGACCTGGATACAACAGCTATAGGAAAATAGGCAATGGCTTCTGAGACTGTCAAGGCACTTTCTAGGATAGGGAAAAGTAAGCATGCACGCATACACAGACACACATGCACGCACACAGAAGCCAGAAAAGCTGATACTATGAATAGTGGAACATGCACAGGGAATAAAGGTTACTGTGAAAAGATCTGATTTCCTGTCCTTTAAAATGCTATGTGATGAAACTCAAGAAGGACCAAAATGCGAATGCTTCACTCCTTCTTTAAAAGTGGAACAAGAATACCCTTGGCAGGGAATAGGGAGGCAAAGATTAAAACAGAGGGAGAAGGAACACCCATTCAGAGCCTGCCCCACATGTGGCCCATATATATACAGCCACCAAACTAGATAAAATGGATGAAGCAAAGAAGTACAGGCTGACAGGAACCAGATATAGATCTCTCCTGAGAGACACAGCCAGAATATGGCAAATACATGGCGTAATGCCAGCAGCAAACCACTGAACTGAGAACAGGACCCCGTTGAAGGAATCAGAGAAAGAACTGGAAGAGCTTGAAGGGCTCAGACCCCATATGAACAACAATGCCAACCAACCAGAGCTTCCAGGACTAAGCCACTACCCAAAGACTATACATGGACTGACCCTGGGCTCCAACCTCATAGGTAGCAATGAATAGCCTAGTAAGAGCACCAGTGGAAGGGGGAAGCCCCTTGGTCCTGCTAAGACTGAACCCCAGTGAACGGGATTGTTGGAGGGGGCGGTAATGGGGGGAGGGTAGGGAGGGGAACACCCATATAGAAGGGGAGCGGGGGCTAGGAGGATGTTGGCCTGGAAACCAGGAAAGGGAATAACAATTGAAATGTAAATAACAAATACCCAATTTAATAAAGATGGAGGAAAAAGAAAAAAAAAATGCTATGTGACATGTAGTCGGTCTTCAAAAATATACAGTAATTTCACGATAAAGGAATATGCAAAACCATGCATGCTATAAATGATTGCTGCAATTTTTAAAATTTAAACGATGACTGACAGTTTGAGAATTCATTGATTTGCTTTTTACTGAAATTTATTGTGATGCCACAATGTCTAGAATCTCTTAGACTTCATGTTCACATTGCATATTTAGTATTGGACAATGTGATATATACTTTATTGGCCATTTGATAAGAACACTTTAATGATACACACTATGATTCTCCCATGATGTCATTTGAATACTCTCTACCAGCTCCACTACTGTGATACTCATGTTCTCAGTAACTGCTCATTTTTTACAAACCTTTGTTACCATAGCAAAAATAAAAGGTATATGTTACTATACAGTCCCAGAGTATAAAGGTGAACAACTCACGCTGTGGAAGGCTGCCTGATAAGGTCTGAGATTTGCTTGGACAGTTGGTGAGAACTTCGAACCATCATGCTGTGTAACGTAGCAGGGTGCTGAGGAATGTTGATGCTGATAGCCCCTACTTTGAACACTGCAGCGTTGTTTGTCTTCAGTCCTCTCTGGGCACTGTAGAGGGCTTGGGACTTCGCTATACTACATTTCACCACAGTTCTGGAAACAGAGCAAGAAGACTATTAATGCGTAGGCAAATGAAAACCTTTGGAGAAATACCAAGAACATCAGATACTCTTATCAATGAGTTAGGAGGACAGCATTCATGTGGCACATATAGTCTGAAAAGTCATTTTAAAAGATATTAATATATACTGCATTGAAAAGTCTATTGGTTCTTTAGAATATATGAATATGTAAGTAAAAGCAAAAACATTAGGAATTGTTATGTATGCACACGCAAAAAAAAAATTTGCTTTGATTTTTTTTTTCTCACTTAGAACCTCTTTTTTCCTCCATTTTAGATTAGGGATCTAAAGAGAGACAAACTCTGCATACAAAAAAAAAAAAAAAATCCATTTATGTACTTCTAAAATGGTATCAAAAAATAAACAAATTATTGTAATAATCATGCTTGAGCTCAGGAAAAACAGGAGTAGGCCCTGGCTTTGGGAAGCATGAACGTGGTTGAGGCCAAGATGCACAGTGAATCTGGTGGAGCTCTGTAAACTGCATGGCCCTGAATCTGTAGCCTGTCTTCATGGACATCTGCTGTGAACTTCACACACACGCGCGGGGCACACCAATCATGCTGCAAATTTTTAGTCATCTTTCAGAGAAAACCATTATTTCCTTGAATAAGACATGAGAGATACATGCTTATGGCTTAAACTAAATGGCAATTCTCTTCAAATAATAACACAACTGCAAATAGATGACTCGTATTAACAACTTGTAATCTAACTTACAGTCCAGGTCTCTCTACATCTCCTTCAAAGCTAACAAGAGCATCCCCTGCAACTTCTAGTGTAATTTGATCAGTGTAGAATTATCATGGTGCTTACTTTTCTAGAGTGCCTTTATCCACACCACAGAGTTTACTGATGTTGACTGAATAGCAATGAGCACTGGACCTTTATTAGTTCTTTACCACACAGCAAAAGTATATGTTGAAAAACAATTTATCTTTCTTATTTTTCACATCTATCTTTATAACCTATAGCAGCCTGACTAAATATCACTTGTATTTCATAAGTGAACATGTAAAACTTAATTCTCAATTTAAACTAAAAGTCAGAATAGAAAACTAATAGGGCTGATTGTGATTGCAGGCTACTAAAATATTCAGTGAAAATTTTGATGTCAAGAACTTAAAGATCTGTTCTGCTCTAGTAGAGGGCCTTATTTATACTGTAATCATATCAGTCTTCTAGAGATCTAGAAGCTCTACCTCAGCCTCTACACCCCAACCCTATCTTGAGCCTTGCTGCCTTGAACTGGCTCCAAACTTAAAAGAGAAGAAGGTGGAGGAGTTTAATTTACATAACTTGTTCCATGCTGACTCTCTCAAATCAGTTTGCTTGAAATTTTCTAACAATAGAAATGTGGACATGCTGAATGACCATAGCTACTTAGTCAGTGATGAAAGACAGAATTCCTCTCCCATTTGGCAAGTGTATTACACACGATTGTCTCTCAACAGAGATACTGAGGATGGAACAAGGTGGCCAAACGTGACGCCGCCGCCACAGCACAGACCACCTACTAGTTTTCCATCGCCGCCTTCATGGAGCCTTTCTAATACGTAATATCCAAGCCCATAGATAATTTCCTCACAAATCTAATCTTTGGCCACTAAAGCCATTCTCTCTAAAGTTAATACTGTTTATTTTGTTAAATAGCCAAAGAGCTCGTAAATGAAAAGAAAAAATATTTCTAGGAACTGTCTGAGTGGAATTAAATGTAGCTGTTTTGCTTTTCTGTTCATAAAAAGACAATGTTACCTGGGCTATATTTCAGAAGTAAAATTAAATTTTTACGACTTTTAGTTGGTCAGTGAACTGAAATAGAACATAATCCCAACAAATGACTTTGAAGTGTTGATGCTTTATCTATGGCATATTATAAATAATGAAACAGATTTTATAAAATATGATAATCTTTCCATCAGGAAACAATATATAGATCACCTACCTACTCAATATATTTAAAATTTATTTTAAAAATGTCCAACGACATAACTAATGCTAAGTTAAATGCTAATGTCACATGCTGACAGACTCATGTGGTAAACATCTATACACACTCAAGTACAGCTAACTGCACACATATGCAATGGTTTAAATTACAATATTTCAAACACAAATGCACACATAGTAAAAGCCATAGATAAAGCAACAAATTTCCCATTAAAACAAAATTATAAAGTTGAAACATGCAGATGCACTGTTAGTTTTTAAAAACTACTTATTAATTAACAAAAACTTACCAAGTGAAAAATTCCATTATGGCATGAAATAACATGCCCACAGAAGCACAAGAAAACAAAGTCTGTCTTACCTGCGAGACAGCCCTCACTTAGGTTTGACTAATGGAACATGATATGGTTAGCTAACTGTACACATCCCACAAAGATAATATAAGCACTACACAACACAGTATTAATCACGAGCCATGAAAAAGAATAGGACATACAGAAATTCTTGTTTGGCTGTACTTGTAGGAGATGTAGGAAAATCCTCCAATCTACAGATGCAGATTCAAGAGAAAGCAGGAAGACAAAAAGGAAGCAAATCAGCATTCACATGTACATGAGTTACAGTAGGACTGCGTATCAGGAAGCTTTACTAATGTCCAGCCTAACATTTTCTTTCAAATAACTTTAAAACTATATTTTCCCATTCTAGTTCCTTTTAATTACAGTTGGAAATGCTGAAGAATAAATCCAAAAACTATTAACAAAAAGTAAGACTAAGGGTTTGACAGTAACAAAGGAGTAACTTTTATACTTCAAATAAAGCTGACAAGGGGGAATGATAAGAAATATCAACTCTACATTATTTAAAACCTCATTTTATAAATGTTAAGTTCTACAAGCTGAGACTGAAGCCATCCTCTTAATAGGTGATCCAGACAAGGAGATACAAGATACAGTGAGCACTTGAGACAGCTAAGGGACGCTGGCTCAGAGTCAGTGGAGCAGTCACCAAGCTGCTGCCTGTGACAGGTGCTGCGATGAACATGGACTGTTTTAAACAGTGTACGCTGGTACTCTGACTTTCTAAACCTCACTTCTTTAAAGTGGGATAAAATCCCCTCAGCTCACAGAGTTGCAAGGAGGACTAAGTAAATGAACAGATACTCCATTCCACTCCTGGCCTGCGATACGGGTTTCATACAGCCTATTGCTTGTCCACAATGAATGAGAGATCGGTTCTAACCATGGAGATTTCCTGGTCCTTCTTTATTTTTTATTTTTTAAAAGATTGGATCTGCCAAGGAAGTGCCTATGAAATAAATTATCAATGATGATTCTTGGTAATGATCCTAAGCTACTTGGGTAAGAGTTAAGCCTGAAATCTTCTCTATATAAGGTTCTGGCCTGTTTATCAATATCTACTTGAAATGTTGCCCAAGACAGGTTTTGTATTATCCAGATTTCTAAAATAGTGTGACTGAATTGTAGTTTGATCTAATAATAATCTTTAGAGAAGGAGTCAAATCTTCTGTGTAGTGGTTTCTAGCCTGAGGACTATGCTGCAGGACAACATTAGTACAGCATTAATTATATTATCAAAGAAGAACAAAGTCTCAGAATATGACTGTAACTATTAAAACACCTCTGAAGTTTCCAGATTCTTTCACTGTAATCCAGGGTAGCATGGGATGCAACACACAGCCAGCCAAAGCTGGTCTCTGATCAGTGACAAATGTTCTGCCTCATCTGCCAAGGGCTGGATTTACAGGTGAGCCACCACGCCCGGCTCCACGAGTCTCGGTTACTGTAACAGACTTCAAAGCCTTTACTGTTACATTCGGAACATGCTAAATGACAAATCTGAAGCCGAGGAGAACAATGGTTACTGAATTTAAAATTAATAGAGTTTTTATTCTTTTTGATTTTAATTAGCAATTTAAATGACAGGAAAATTAGCAACTTACATACTAAATAGAAATTTCTACTAAGATTATTTTTCTTGTAAGACAATCTCACCAGATACTGGACATTGGGCAACTTTTTTAAATGAGAGGGGGTGAATTTAGAATAGATAGGGGTGGGGTTGGGGATTTAGCTCAGTAGTAGAGCACTTGCCTAGCAAGAGCAAGGCCCTGCGTTCGGTCCCCAGCTCCGAAAAAAAGAAAAAGGAAAAAAAAAAAAAAAAGAATAGAAGAATAGATAGGGGTAACAAAATCAATTTTGTTTTTCCAATTGTATCTAGAAACACTGTATAAACCTCAAAATTCACAAAGTATGAGTTCATTCAAGGAATTCAAGTTATTTATAAATTGTAACAAGGAAGTAAAAGAAAACAGTAAAAGTAAACACACTTACTGTATATTTGGTGTGATCCCTTCAAGTAGCACAATATTAACCCCACCAATGTGAGCAGTAGCACACGTCTCAGTCATCTTTTGATGTAAAACATCTGAAATATGAAAAAAAAATTTGAACTCTAAAAATAATTGCATCTTATATTAAAATTACTTTATTTGAAATATATTTGATGACAAATGATAACTATAAATTATAATAAAATGTGTGCAATTATTGTCAATCTACCTAAAGAAAATTTCCTCAGCTTACTGTTTTGCATACATATATGCAATATGGTATTTTTAAAATAGAATTTGCAAAAATGAACTTCAAAATCTTCATGAAATAAATAATTTCATCTGAATTAAATGGTCTTTCTTTTGAATGCATTTTGAAAGAAAAAAAAAGCCAAATAAATACAACTTTAATCTTACATCTTGTGGTTTTTAAAATATTTATTAGCTCTTTAAATCTAGTCATTTTAAAGAATGTCATCTTGCTATTCTTTTCTTTTTTAGCATTTTTTTCATATAAATAAATCATATGATACAACTTGTAATCTTAAGCAGTCTTGGGGCTATAAAAATAATCACCAGCTCTTTAACATCAGTCATTTTCAAAGAATTATGACTTCTATTCTTTCTAGAATTGCTACACTGAAGAAGAAATATAGTTTAGAGACTATTGATAAAACCTACTAAACTTTGGGAATATTAAATCAATTGATTTAAAAGTGAATGTCCATTTCCCAGATTCTAACCAAAAGTATCAATGTAATTCTTAATGTTTACTAAAGTAATAGAAAAAATACTGGTTAATTTTAAAATGACTAAATTTAAAGAAAAATTTATTTCACTATTGCTATCTTTGGCTTGTATTTGAGAATTAATGTGTTTATTTTTTGCTCAGCATTTTATAATTTTTTTATTTCTTTAAATAATTTTCTTTAATCTCACATAAATTTTCATGTAAAAATGTTTCATATTCAGGGTATGAAACAAACCAGCTAAAGAAGAGTATTTAATGCAAAATTTAGACTTTATATACTGGATAATTATAATGTTAATAAAACAAATGGTCATTCATAAGTTTCTTTTCTTGTACAATACAACAACCAAGAAGCAAAAGCCCGGACATACAAGGGATTCCCAAAGTCCATTCCATATTGATTTATCCACCGACTTCAAACATTTAATTTTATTTTGGAATTTCTGACACTGGGGGAATATTTTACAAGCAATTACATCTGACAGTATTTCTTTGTGATACATAAAGTTATGGAGCATATTCAAACAGATGCTCTCCTAGATTTAATGAACAATTTACTTCTGTGACCATTTTGGAAATAAATGGCATATTTTAATTACTCTAGGAAAATTTTATATCCAGTGATAGAATTTTTATTAAGTATTCAATTTTTAATAAAGATACTAAAAATGAATATTAGGTTATATATTTCTATCATGGCAATAAAGAAAAGCAAATATTATACAACTTTCATTTTTCCTGAATTTTCATATATCAGAGACACATTTCTTTGAGCAAAGCAACATTACAGTATTAGAAAAGTGTTATTATACCTTTCATTTTTTCCTTGAGGGTGAAACTGCCATGGATCCTCTTCAGTTCTGACTCCATTGTCAGCCCACCAATATCTGCCTCTAGGTGTGTGCGGTTCACCATGCCAATCCCAAACACAATTAAAGTCACATGCTGAGGTTCAGCGGTCACCAGACTACGTTTTCTCTGTGTTTTAGTCAAGCTGTTGCTGTCTTGTTCATTCTCGAACACAACTCTGCATGTTGGCTCTGTAGGACTCCGAACACCTTTTTAGTAAACGTAAATGTATGGTTTGAGATTTGAAAAAGCATAGCACAAAGAACATTCCAAATACTGTATTAGCTTTTTTGGTTTTAAACTCTAAACTAGACTTTTCCCTCTTTAAATGATTCAATTAATTTTTTTCAACATCTTCCTTAATACCTACTGAAGAAAATGATCAATCTAGATATTTGAAATTACGTCTGTCTGAATCCTTTAAAAGCAGCCCGTGTTAAGGTCAAGAAGGAAGCATGCTGACAGAACATCTGAATGTCGGCACTATTTTCTCTTTGGTGATGACCAATTTCTCTGCATTTCAATAATTTATACCATTAATATGGTGAACAGTCTTCTTTAGCATTCCTAAACAGAAAGTTTTAAATCATGAAAACGCTTGGTTACCTGCTGGTCCAAATGTTTCTGAGGATTTTTCCAATATCCCAGTTGGATCCGAGATAAGTGAATAGAAGTTAAGCAGTTTATACATATTCTGCCAGCATTCAGCCGACGGCTCACTTTGCTCTGACACTGTAATGGAGTCCGAGTCATCCATATGAATGGTCATATGGTCCACCACATCTTTAGAGCCTTTCCTGGATACTTTTGAAGTTCTTCTTTCAGACCTTCCCAGTGAATTTTTGTTTCGGGATTCTTTTTTATTGTTCTCGTTGTTGGCCCGTTTGTTCTTGGCATTATTTACTCTGTTGCCACCGTTGAGACTCCCCCTGGAACTGCGGCTGAAGTCCGAGGAACGGAAATCCCGATGCTTCCTGGTTTTGAAGGTCGGTGTAGGGGAAGCGGACCCAGCTGTGTATCTGCTCAGTTTAATGTCTGTCTGAGTTGCCTTGATGTCATCTATCATTGTGCTGAATTGATGGATAAGACGGACCAGAGCCATATCCACATGCTGACTTATTGACTGGCAGGAAATAGTGAAGTTGCAATGGAAGGTGTTGTAATATCGTTTGTTGAGATCATGAAAGGAAAGGGCACTGGTGGAGTTTTGTGGAGTGCACACTGACTTTTCCATCACAACAGCACTGATGCTGAAGGTTTCCAGCATTAATGCTGGCTTGAACTCCAGTGGGGGAAGATTCACATGCCCTTGCCTAAAATGTTCACAAGGAAAGGCCGTTACTCCCTTTTGTGAAGAAGTGCATAGCATATTCTTATGCATTTACAAACACAATAACCTCCAAAGTGAAATGTGCCATTAATCAAGTGAGTCAATATAGTGCATGTATGCACTAGTCTAGTCTGTTCATGGGCTAGTAGACAGTCTTTAGTTCTTCTTGTAAGAACTCAAAATCAATTGTCTTCTATTAAAAAAAAATAGGTTCAATAAAACAATGAAACATTTTTCCCTTGGAATCTAATATCACATCCAATAGTATGGAAATTTAGAGTTAGCTATAGATCAATGAGAACCAGCCTGTCATACTAAACAATTAATTGAATTTTCAAACTTAGTATAATTCTATTTGTTCATTTACCAAGCTGCAAGCGGAAAGGAAAACCAACTGAAACAACACACTAAAATACCTATAATCTTACACAAAAATTATATCCCTTGACTTATATAAAAATTTTGGGTAAAAATTATATTGTAAACATTTTATTTTTAAAGGCACTCAGTTTCTATCAACAATAATAATAAAGCTCAAGTAAATCATCATTTCCCTTCTTTTCTTCCGTGTGTACTGTGAATACACTGCCACACAGGGCAAATGAAACCTAGGCCGTATCTCAACTTTAAAAAAAAGTCAGAAACAACTTTGATATTCCAGTTAAAAATTCTAAATTTTTAACCAGAGCTGTAATTCCTTACTTAATAATGGCATTTATTATTTGATTAAAAATATGCCACACTATATAGTATAATATGTACAGGAGTAGACACTCACAAGGGGCTGACTATCAAAGTTCTGCATGTAGTTGTAGAAGAAAACATTGGATACTAAGAACCAGAACAAACAGAAGAATAAAAAGTTATAAAATAACCCAAAACAGAAGGAGACATAACAAATCTCTAAGAAAAAGCAAACAACCCCAAAACCCAAAAAGTCTGAAATATGTAAGGATGACCAAAAGGAAGAAAAAAGTCTTAGGAGAGTCAAGAAAAGGAGAAAAGAGCTCTGGGCATATGCTGATGCTCTCATTTAGGGTGAAGGCTGCAGACGAGTTAGGGACTGGCATGGACACTATGAAGCAAAAGCTACCATTGAAACTTAAAATATTATGTTCCTACACACACACACATTTTGACAAATACTTTCAAGGTTTCAATTTTTCCACTAATTTTTACAAGTACTTTACAAGTTAATAAGCCAAGTACATCTATGAGATACTGCATACTAATCTCTATGCTAAATGATTTAATTAATTGCCAAGGCCTTAAAGTCAAAATGAATGCTTATATAAGATATTACAATCCAAAATTAATGTACAATAAGTAGAAGCATAGTGTGCAACACAACAAAGCAGTAAAGACTAAAATGAATGGTTGAGAAAAGTATAGTGTAGTGAGACCTCAGGAAACCAAGAGTTTAGGGAAAACTGCAAAACCTCTGAGCAGGCTGTCTATGAACGGGTTCTACGAGTGTAGGGCACTCAGAGTGCTGCTAGAAGCAAGAGAAAGAGGGATGTTAAGTTTGGCTAGAGAATAACAGAAAGGGAAGTGTGGCTAGGTGGGTGGGATTTACACATGCACCACTTCATGGCATTTATGAAACCAGTAAAAGGCTGTATGTAACTAGTTTCTAATTATACAGACTTGCTTATCTACAAAATCTGTCTATCTACAGGCAATTTCTTATATTTTTATATATTATATATAATGACTATATAATGTAGTTGTATGTACTTATTTAGAAGAAATATATGATGTATTTGCATGTGTGTTCCTACACATACATATATATTTGTACACAATATTTTACATTTTCAAGATTTTTCCATTGTTTTACAAATACTTTGTAAGAACTCCCTGTGTTTTACAGAGAAGAAAATACTATTTCTGTGTCCCTGTATTATTAGAATATCCTCACATAATTTGACCTCAAGTAAAATTAGAGCTTTATATTCTATAAATTATTCATTTATAAAAATGAATTTTATTAAATTATTTAAAAATTTAAATATGGGCCATTAAGATGGATTAATGCATGAAGGCACTTGATACTAAGTCTGATGATATCAGTTCAATTCTGGGACCAACGTGGTGGAAAAACCTTCTCTCAGAGGTTGTCCTCTAACCACCATAGGAATGCTGTCTCCTGCCTGCACATATGCGTATATACATGTACACACAACAAATAAATGTAATTTCAATTTTAAAAAATTTAAACAGAATATACAAACTAAAAATCCAGTTTTCTTAAGTTTAAATTGTACACAAGTGATCTTTTACTCTTAAATCTTGCAAAACTGCAAAAAAAAAAACACAAAAAAACAAAAAACAAAAACTAAGACTGTTGGAAAAACATTATCAGAAATGCTACCTGTGACCATATTTCAGGATTCCTGGCCATGACAACAAGATACCCAAAGTAAAATTCCAACTTTCAAAAGAAGAGTCAAACCTATTAGTAGATATGAAACTGCTTATTCAAGCAGTAAAGAAATGTAAAACTTGAAGGAACATGGATCATATGTAGCATGGTAGCCCCCACCCAGCAGTCCCCTCCGCTGGTCGGCAGAAAGCGCTAAGGCAAATCCCAGTTCCTGCAGGCCAAGTGGGCCCCGTGAAGCAGGCGGACCTAGCAGCTGCAGCCCGGCCTGCAAGGCATCCTCATCACCTGCTACACCAAAGAGCACAAGTGCATGGAGGAGGCCTACAGCCTCCTCAAAGAGTACAGTGACACCATGTACGGACCAGCAGCCCTATGGAAGTGAGGGAGAAGACGATGATGCCAAGGCTGCCTTGAAAAAAGAAGCTGGTGACATTAAGGTTTCTACAGAGAAGAGGCTGAGAAGATTCCAATTAGTGGAGAGTGATACAAATAATGTAGTCTTCATCAAGACACTTAGGATAGAACCTGAGAAATTAGTGCATCACAATCTCCAGGATATGTACAAAACCAAGAAAAAGAAGACACGGGTTATTCTGAGAATGTTACCCATTTCAGGCACATGTAAAGCATTTTTAGAAGATATGAAAAAATATGCAGAAACATTTCTAGAACCCTGGTGTAAAGCCCCAAACAAAGGGACATTTCACATGCTGACTTATTGACTGGCAGGAAATAGTGAAGTTGCAATGGAAGGTGTTGTAATAGCGTTTGTTGAGATCATGAAAGGAAAGAGCACTGGTTGTATACAAATCTCGAAATAATAGCCATATGAATAGAGAAGAAGTTATTAAAGAGGTGGCAGGAATAGTGGGCAGCCTCAATTCAGATATCAAAGTAGATCTCACTAATCCAGAATACACGGTGGTAGCAGAAATCGTCAAAGCTGTGTGAGAAAGATTATGTGCTGCAGAAAATACAACCTCCAAGAAGTAGTGAAGAGTGCAAAAGACTCACAGCCTCCCCTACGCTGGGAAATGGCAAAGAAGCAACTACTTACTATGGAACTGCATAGTAAGTTGAATCAAAGGGATCCCCCAGAAAGGAAAAATAACCAACAGGCGGCACCAGACAGTAGAGAGGAGCTGGGGCAGACTGGGCCAGGGAAAAAGGGTCTGAAACCCAGGAGTGGAGGAGGAGCTAAACCTGAACCTGAAAGTCAAGTCTCAGAAGGACCCAAGACCAATGAAAATGAGCTCTCCTAGGTCATTCTCTGGGAGGTGGTCTCAGCCGTGAAATTGTGATAATGTATTTTGACTTTTGTGTGCTGCTCAATGCTGATCTAACAATCCCCCTTGTCAGTTTTGTTAAAGCCCTTCCAGGCCTGCCTGTCAGTGTGTGCAGACCATGTACTGGTTCCTAGGGGAGGGCACCAGGAGGATGGGTGGTGTTGGCCTCTGCTCCTCATTACTCTCTCTAGTTTCCTCTTAAGCAGTGCCAAATGATGTGGAACCGAACAGTGTCTGAGTGGGAAATGAGCAGGACACTGAGGAAGGTGTGTTCTGTGGCTCAGCTGTCCCTGCCGTTCCGTTATACACATAGAGAAGTGGCACTGTGGATTATGTAGGAATCGTTTGGAGATGCTTCTTTTGTTTTTTTTTTTGTTTTTTTTTGTTTTTTTTTTTTTTTTTAATGTTAAGAGCAAATCTGATGGCTCATTGCTCCAGGTTTTTTAGAGAAGGTATGAGGTAGAAGAGGACTGCTCTAGGTGTAGACCCATGGGTGTTTCTGATAAGGTTAGGGATGAGGAATCACTGCTGGGTCACTTTCCTAGTACAAAGACCAGGAAAGAAAGCCACTGTACCAGGGTTTCTCTGGACTTGTATCCAAGCTGGACTGTCAGCTTGTGGTGCTCTCAAGTTCTCCTCACAGGCAGAGAGAGACTGGAAGGGTAGAAGGGACCAGTGACTACTGTAAAACAAGCTGGTTAGTAACGAGCTAGTGACATGAGACTATATACTTCATGTCACATAGCTAGAGGCTTGCTTGGTAAACCAGACCAAGAAGATATGCATTACCTTACTAATATAGACGGGGCTAGACCATCCTTGGGTGTTTGACATGTTAACTCCGGTGTGAGAGTGAAACCATCTTAAAAGGTATCACTTAGTATCACTTAGGGGGAACAGATCACGGTGCCTTCTTGTAGCTTGCTCCAAGACAGAGGGACTTTTCTTTTAATAGACTATGAAAAAGGACCTAAGGATAAAGTACCGTTTGCTCAGACAGGAAGTTCTGGAGCTTGGCAAGTCGCTGCACTTGAGAGTTTGATCTATACTTTGCTGTGATTGCTTTTAATTTGTTTTCGTGGAGTTGCAAGTGTGACTGGCTGTACAGTGTGTACAGTGCTGTGCACTTGGGATCTAAGTTCCCTCATTACTTTTGCTCTGCTTTCAGACTGGCTGACTTTGTTGTCACTGACTTCTCCGTGTGCTAGTTTACAGGTGATTGCAGGGTAGGAGCTTACTGGTCAGTTTAAACCACAGCAGATGAGACAGAAATAAAGAGGCAGAAACCAAATCCCTGTGCTGAGGGTCAGCATGCCCGTCCTGCTCTGCAGACAAAGGAGTTAAGCCTGGTCCTGTAGGACACGTTTCTCCAAAGCCGAATACAGCTTTCAGGTATTTCTACTGTATTTTGTTCTTGGTACAGCTGGACTTTCAAATTTTCAAAGTTACTGATATTTTTAAAAAATAAAAATGAAATTTGTTTCATCAAAAAAAAAATGTAAAGCTTACCCATGAAAATAGAGAATGGCAGTAACAGATAATTCATAGCTTTATCTGTCATATGTTGCATATGTCTTCCTATATATTTGTTTCTTAGGGCTATGCTTTCAATATGAATTTTACTCTATCCCCGTATAAAAAATGTTGTCTGAGGATCTGGAGACGTAGCTCAGTGGTTGCTATGCAATCGTGAAGACTGGCACCTGGACCTCAGCACTCATTTAATAAGCTAAGCATCCCATGAACACCTATCTGCCCAGCTCTAATGGGAGGGGAGGTAGGAGGCTTTCTAGGGCTTGCTAGCTTCCAGCCTAGCAAAGAAGAGTTTAGCCTGAGGCTAGGGAAAGGCTGTCTCAAAGGAACAGGGAGAAAATGTTAGAGATGAATATGGTTCCCATACATATGTGCAGGCACATATACAAGCACACAAAGTAAAAATACATAAAAATGTCTGACATCTTCTTCTGGTCCATGTGCATGTGTACACCCCACCCCATACATATATTTATGCATATAATCACAGACATGCACACATAGAGAAATATATCCATACCTACACGAATCTGCTAAAAGTCAACTCCAAAGGTATAAGTGCAAAGATTAAAACCACAGAAACAGGGGTTGGGGATTTGGCTCAGTGGTGAGCGCTTGCCTAGGAGGCGCAAGGCCCTGAGGTTCAGTCCCAGCTCAAAAAAAAAAAAGAACCAAAAAAAAAAAAAGAAACAAAAAAAAACAAAAACAAACAAAAAAAACCACAGAAACAATAAAAACTCCACTAGTGAAGTTAAGCATATAAATGCCGAGTGCACTTACCAACAGATATACTTCAGCATACCTCATGCCCATTCTATGAAAGTAGGCTGAAAATACTGCTTGATCCATTAATAAAATCAAAAAGCTATTCATAATAAAATATAATCATTACATTTATTAACTGGAAATTATCTTCTCATTGTTACTAAAATTATAATTTTTGAAAAAAATTTTATACAATATGACAAATACCTTCTTGCTCTTTTGCCTTTTCTGTCCTTAGCTGTGTCTGAATCTACAATGTCCGCTCTGAGGCAGTCTAAAGTTCCTGAAAATGAAAGGTGCTCTCCAAAGTACATCCGGTAACAGAGGGGCATGGTGTCCTGCGACTGGATCCCTGTGTGACTCAGAAGAGGCTTAAAAACAACCTGGAAGATAGCAAGCAACAGCATTAACATAATTGATTGTTTACTGATGACTCTGTTCTTATTCTAACACATAACATCTATTACCACAAAATGAAACAAAACCAAAAGACATCATAATTGTTTTGACAAAAATAAATAAATAAAAATAAATCAATTGCCCTATAATTTCTCTGAGGGTAAAATAATTAGATTACATTCATTTGTGCTTTTTAAAAAGTCTACGGATACCCATATATTTCTATTAAAAAACAAAACGGATACCCATATATTTCTATTCCAAAAAAAAAAAAAAAAACAAAACTGGTACCCGACCTGGCCGCCCAAGCCTATTACCATAGTTAACAGAGAAGCTAGTCCCAAGGAACGAGAATGCAAGCTCCAACCCAAGGAACTTAACTACACCCAAAAGCATAGGAAATATATTTCATACCAGCACAAACAAAAAAAAGGGACACACACACACACACACACACACACACACACACACACACACACCCCACCACCACCACCACCACCACCATCAAAATAACAGGAATTAACACTCATTGGTCACTAATCTCTCTCAACATCAATGGACTCAATTCCCCAATAAAAAGACACAGGCTAACAGAATGGATATGAAAAGAGGTCCATCAGTTTGTTGCATACAAGAAATATACCTCAACATAAAAGATAGACATTAACTCAGAGTAAAGGTCTGGAAAAAGATTTTCTAAGCAAATGGACCCAGGAAGCAAGCTGGTTTGGCCATTCTAACATTTTACAAAATAGATTTCCAACCAAATTTAGTCAAGAGATAGGGAAGGGCACTTCATACTCATCAAAGAAAAAATCCTCCAAGATAATGTCTTAATTCTCAACATCTCTACCTGAAATGCAAGGGTACAAACATTTGTAAAAGAAACATTGCTAAAGCTTAAATCAAACATTGAACCCACACATTAATAGTGGGAGACTTCAACACCCTACTCGACAATGCAAAGGTCATCTAGGCAGAAACTAAACAGAGAAGTAATAGATCTAACTGACCTTATGACTCAAATAAACCTAACAGATATCTACAGAACATTTCACCAAAATGCAAGAGTATGACTTCTACTTAGCACCTCATGGAACCTTCTTCAAAACTGACCATATACTCAGTCACAAAACAAGTCCCAACAGATCACAATACTACCTAGAAGACCAGGAACCAGAGGATAGATGGCCTAAAGACTTAGTATAGAACCAAACACAACTAGCAAACGTAATAAAAAATGAATGAATAGGAAGTCAATGAAATAACTTTTCATCATATTTTGTTATATGCATAGATTGGGCCTAGCAAAACTGTCATCAGAGAGGTGTCACCCAGCAACTAATGAAAAATGATGCAGAGACACATAGCCAAGCAGGCAGAACTTGCGGAATCCTGTGGAAGGAGGAGAGGAAGGACTGTAGGAGCCAGAGTGGCAAAGGCCATTACAATAAAACCCACAAAATCAACTACCCAGGGCTCATGGGGGCTCACAGAAACGGAACCTCCAACCAGGGAGCCTGTGTGGGAGTGTCGCTTGGTGACTTACGGGATGCCTAACAGTGGGAGCAGGGCTGCCTCTGACTTGAGGGCCTGTTTTGGGCCCCCTATCCTCCTACTGGGTTGTTTGTCCAACCTTAATAGAAGAGGAGGTGACCAGTCTTACTGCAACTTGATATTCCATGGCTGACTGATATCCATGGGCTGCCTCCCCTTTTCTGAAGACAAGAAGAATGAGTGGATGGGGGATTAGGAGGAGGGGACAGATGGAAAACTGTGGTCAAGATGTTAGAAACTTAATTTACAAAAGAATAGGATAATGGGCTGTGAGGCATTAACAGCTGCCTTTGCTCCTGTAAAACTCGGTTATTACCATGGGAAAGGAGAAAATGGTCTTTTCTATTACTATAGAGAGGGAAAGAAACAACTGAGGGAAACAGCAAGTTTCTTGTCCAGATGGGTATTTCATGAATAGTTGTAATCCACAGCTTTCCGATGTCCACATTTAGAACCCACTTTATACCCATGTCCTATTCTCCAACTTACCTTCTATTCATTCAAACTTAAATATATTTCAAATAATTTCACAGTATCTGTCTATACTTTTGCTAGATTTCACCCTCACTGATATGAACTACTGCAACAGTTCACACTTCACCTCTACTTTCTCCTCCTAGTCATCTGATACACTGCTACTCATATCTACATGTTTTAATTACTTTATTTCCTTATTCTAACTGTCTTTATTCCACTGTCTCCCAACTATTCCCTTAATAAAGTCTTAACTTGGTGCAAGAGTTTGCAAAATATGATAAACTTTAACTTGCTGGACAATATTATGGTCAATCTTTTAACATGTAACAAAAATATTATGATGAAACTTTCAATTCATGATAACCAATTAGTTAATTTGCATTCATAATTAATCCAAGTGCTTCTAAAGGTTGCTCCTATTTTGCATGAAGGCTTTTACAACAGGCACAGAATAAAGATTTAATGTGAAATTCAGCTCCCCTCTGCTTGATGGTGCCTGCTCTAAGCCCTGCTGAAGGAAGTGACATCAGTATCGGGAAAAGCAGGCGAGCTCACCTGTGCATCAGCAAGCTGAACAGCAGGAAACCCTTGATTGGCTTCTTCTACACCTGCCACATCATCTTGACTAGTACTGTGCTGAGAATGTGTCCCATCCAGAGTATTCTGATCGCTAGATAAGACAGTGTTGAAATCTGAGGCTGAGGGTATTGTAGGAAGATTGGGTGCAACTCCTAACAAAAAAAATTTCAAGAGTAAATATGAATCATTTGGAAACAAAAATCAGACAAAGGCATAAGAAGTCAAATTTAAAAGCAACTATATTGTAATGCCTTTACCAGATCACAGAGGAAAACAAAACAAAACAAAAACAAAAAAACCCCAATAATATGTAATAGTAATTATTTGCAGATGTGATCAATAAGAAAATGATATTAAATTTTCAGAAAATAACAGCGATGTTAATACAGGAATTCAAGCCAGTTGATCCAAATGTAGAATTTCCTGACTGGAGAATCTATGAAAAGTAAGTACGCAGGGGACAAGCCATAGGTGTTAACAGAATTACACCCAAGCTTTCCTGTCCTTCCAGTCAAAGGACCCTTGATAGAGAGGAACTGTTTCATTGTAGTTCTCCTGAAATTTAAACTGTAGATACTCTGAACAACAGTGAAATCAGAACCAGAAAGATGCTGAGGCCTGTGGGATGCCATCTTTCTATTTTCTTCAGTCAATAGTCAATGGAGAAACTTCACATGTGGTTAGAATTCAGATCACTTCAATGGGAAAAAGAGCTCAGTGAGCAGTTACAAATCAACCACTCTTCTAATTTCTATTTGAAAATAATTCTCATGTCTTAAATAACTTTTAAAATTCATTTATCTGCCTTTATTAAGCAGTACCAAAGTCTACTTCAATATCCTTCAATATTTACTAACATGGAAAACTTCAAAAATAGGAAAAAAAAGGCTGATATACTTACACTGGATATAGCCACCACTTTCTTGGGGAACATCCTGCCATATTTCCTTCTATACATGCATGTTCTTTTAAAATTAATAAATGGCCCTGATTTATTTCTCTCCTTAAGGAAAGAAATTTTACTTTACTGTTCTCATAGATCTGATTACATATTTATCAACTATGAAGAGAATGTGAATTAATAGTTATGATGTCTCAGAGAGAACTAGGCAGATTCAAAGTATTTTCTGTATTGTAGCTATATCATGTTGTAACTATACGTTTTGTAACCTGCCTTCTTTTGTGTTATGAATGTGTAATCAACCACATTAAATGCTTTAAATTCTATAAATCTTTTATTTGATATAATAATAATATCAAGTAAAAGTTCAATTTTTTCATTTTCTGAAAGAGTCCAATTTCATCCAAATGAAGTATCCTCTGAGAAAGATTTTGCTGTAAGTGTATGTGCCACTGAGGACAGATGAGTTAAAAATGGTAACGGTCTTACCTGTCGGGAGGCTGTTATGTCCTGACTTTGTAACAGGAGATTCCTGTACCACACTTCCACGATTTCCCACAGCATTTGACATCCAATTATAAAAACTCACAGATGATGGCTCAGATAACAAGGGATGCTCAGACAGCATGTCAGTGGCTACTGTATTCCCTGCAAACCAAGTTTATGGAGAAAAAGATTATTAGTCACTGTGTGCTTTCAGAAAGTCGGATTAAAATCTCTTTCTTTGAAAAATATTTTAAAGATTCATTTATTCATATTTTATGTATACAGGTGCTTTGCCTGCGTTGCATCTGTGTATAAAGTGCATGCTGTGCCTGTGGGGGCCAGAAGAGGGCACCTGGATCCTTTGAAACTGGAGTTACAGATGGCTGTCAGTAGCTGTGAAAACTGACCGAGTGTGAGCTCCTCTTCCAGAGTAGCTAGTACACTTAATCACTAAGCCATCTCTCCAAGTATTTCTCTCACTACATGATATTGGTATGTAGATCCTAAGGCATTAGTACAAAATTCATTTTTGTTATCACATGGTGATGATTTTGCATTCCTTAGACTCAGCATGTGTAGCTTGGCATTAGTAAGCACTAATTTGAAAATAAAAATAAAAGGCATGAAGAGAAAGTTACAATTCTGTTCTAAAATATTTTTTCAAAAACTAAGTAACTAAAAAGTTTAGTCATACAATCAAGGTATATAATAAAATGATTTTCTATTTCTCCCACAAAAGAAAAATTAATTGAAAGAAGTATTTTATTTTATTTTTTTATTTTATTTTATTTTTTATTTATTTATTTATTTTTTTGGAGCTGGGGATCGAACCCAGGGCCTTGCGCTTCCTAGGCAAGCGCTCTACCACTGAGCTAAATCCCCAACCCGAAGTATTTTATTTTAAACTTGTGTGTCTGTACATAGTGAGCGAGAGCAGCTGCCTGTAGTTCAGAGGCGTGAGCTGGATCCACTGGAGCTAGCTAGATACCTGTTCTTGTGAGGGAGCTACTTTTCACAGCTGCACTACTTCTCTGAGGAGTGCCTTCCAGAAGGTTGTGCAGGCTTGGGAAGCTTCCAGTCAGATAGCTGAGAAGGCTCTCCTTCCTAGGACTCTCCTTCATCGGCATCCCAGCACGTCCAACGTGTACTGGAGAATCTGTAGCAGTGTCTCCACTGGTGTAACTCAGAGAATGATATGGATGAATGCCCTACAAATGAGCACAGGGTTGTTGGTTTTCCGTCTGAAGTATGTGAAACTGACTGCTAATCATTACAACCTCCATAACTGTTTCCATTGCTGCTAGCTAGTCTATCCTTTAATACTCACAGTGACGTTGTCTACTAGGATTATTCAATCTCAAATGTAACAAAATAATTTTTATAACTCTGTAATACAATACTAGGGGCTACACATCATATTCAAGTATACTCCTTGAAGTAATTTACCAATGAATCATTGATTAATTTCTACAGCTAAACAAGAGGCACAGAACAGCATCTTAAACAGAATACAGGAAATAAAATGCTGGTTAATATCTGGGGGTGGGGGGCATCCAGGGCACCAGGACGCAAGCAAGTCATTAAGTGTTAAGAACATGCTGTGGCTGTTTGAAGAAAAGGAGGAACCTGAAGGAATGTCTGTTGTGGCTTAACTGTGGAACCAGCAAACTAATATCCAGAATCAATCTCCTTTATACACTATTCCATTTAAAATCATGAATCAACTTGTTACATGACTGACACCATCAAAAATAAGTTATACTTTCAGGGCAGGTATAATGGCACTAAACAAAATCTCAACACTTAGGGGGCTGAGGAAGAGCATTGCCAAGGTCAGCATAATCTTCCAGTAAATCCTAGGCCAGCCAAGGATAAACAAAATAAACAAAAAACAGACATAAAAACACAGCAAATCTTAAGAAGGAAATGTTTGCCAGTTTCTGTGTTGGAGGTAAGCATGGACAACTGACAAAAAGGAAACTAGAGGCTTTCTGACTAAGAGAAGGAAAGTAAGTAAGGATAAGAACACAACATATTCAAGTACATGAGACCACTCATCAGGTGTAAGGACAAAGTGGAAAAGGTCTATCCATTTTCATGTGCCTTCACTTAGATGGGGACAGAGGAAGGAGTCTCTCACTATAGGAAGTTAGAGTACTTAAAACATACTAAACATGTGTTATGCATATTTCATATTTTATCCCTTAAATGTTCTTTGAGTAGATGATTAACTTTGTTTCACAAAAGACAAATCAGTTTTATAAATAACCAAGCAAGAAATGTCAGATATTTTAATCCACGTGCCTCACTTCCACTCCATAATTCTTGATATTAGACTATCTTTGCTCACTGGTTTTGACTGTCACTGGTCTAGACATAGCTAAGAGTCCCTGGGGAGACAGCCCAATGGGAAATTGTCAAGGCTGGCATAGCCTATGGCCATGTCTTTGGAAGATTGTTTTAACTGCTTACAGATGTGGGAACCTAGCTAGGTTGCCAGTGGTACTACTCCCTGGCCAACGGATCCTGCACAGTATAGAAGCAGACACAGCTGAGAGCAAATAGTCTCCCTTCACTATCAACATGACATGACTAGCTATTTGAGTTCCCGTCTTGACTTTTTTAAATATGAGCTATCATATGATAAAACCTGTCCTTCCCTGTGTCACTTTTTATGAGTGTTTATCATAGAAACAAAAATGAAACTAGAATGTTTAACCTTCTAGCACTTAATAACACTTAATAGTATTTATTTATATAAATATTCACTCTATTCTACCCTTTAAATTCACAGTGCTTTTTGTCTACTAGGATTGTCGGGTCTTGAATGTTAAAAAAAATTTTTTTTATTACTTCAAATATAATATACTAAGACTAAATACTAAAAACTAACAAATATTTTAATTTGAAGGGCAATATGTACACAAAATAAAAACTTAAGATAAAATAAAAGCATAAGAAACTTCAGTAGGAAGTCCTATGTTCTAATCTAGATCCTTTCCCCAGTAGTTTTCTAGTTTCTCATCTTCCTATATTATTTATATGTTAAAAAAGCATACAGACTGTGGTGGTTTGAATGAGACTGGCCCCCAATAGGCTTCTATATTTGAATGCTTGTTCTGCAGTTGTAGAACTGTTTGGAAAGGATTAAGAGGTGTGGCCTTGTTGGAGGAGGTGTGTCACTGGCGGTGAGCTTTGAGGTTTCAAAAGCCTATGCCATTCCCAGTTAGATCTCTCTTTCTGTCTCCTGGTTGTCTTAACAAGTAAGCTCTCAGCTACGGCTCCATTGCCGTGCCTGCCTGCCTGCTGCCATGCTTAGCACAATGATGGCACAGATTATAACCATCTGAAATTCTAAGTAAGCTTCCATTTAAATGTTTTTTTTAATAAGTTGCCTCAGTCAAGGTGTCTTCACACAGCAATAGAAACGTAACACACACACACACACACACACACACACACACACACACACACACACACACCACCCCTATATTTTGCTATTAATTCAGTCCATATAAGTCCAGTGGCATCTACAGTTGCACATAAACATACCCCATTTTAGAAAGGGTTTGTGTAGTCATTTATAACAGCAAACATAACTTATTGGCCCTCTAATGTTTAATTCTATTATGTCACATCCACTTTTTTATACTATAGTATAGACAAGAAAGCTCTAGGATCTATCTGATAATTTATGGTCATTTCCAGAATGAAAGTCCCTGACATAGAAATATTTTCACTTATGCATGCCGCACTGTCCTTCAAAAAAGTCACAACCTTGTAAACCTCTTATATAACAATTCCCTCCAAGATTGGAACTTTCCATTCCTACTCCTGTAAGTAACCCCAATAAAACCCACTGGTTCACCAAGTTGGATTCTGGTGGTATCTGTACTTTGGTCTGTCAGGAGTTCTCCATTTGGGGATGACTAGACATGTGTGTAGAATCTCTCCAGGAAAAATTCTGTCATACAGCAATATTCTAATATTGTATGAGAATGACTGTTTTCTTTTATCTGCACATATAATAGCAAGTTTTGTTATCCTAATCCTATAGATAATATCTTTTAGTGGTTAACATACTTCCATTGTTTATTTGAGAGATATTAGCCCTTTTTCATGTGTTTTTGTTTATATTTTTATTTTGAAATTGAAAATTTTAATGTCAAAACTATTCTGAGGTTCAGTGTAAGTCTGAATGCAGACTTTGAGTAAGAGCAGTATCAGTAACTCGGATATTCAGTTCTTAGAAAAGCAAACAAAACAGCACAAGAAAGCATGGCAATACAAAGTGTCAGACACACTTGTCACGGCTTCACTCAGCATTTCCTCACCACAGACTTCCAACGGAGGGCGCTATCAAAACCCAGGCCTTACAAATAAAGAAGCTGAAGCACATTTCAGTCAGAAAATTTTCAATTTACAGGGCAGGACTCAAGTGAGGGTGCTGCCCCTCCAATGCTAGTCCACTCACTTAGCTGTACTGTCCCTCTTTATCAAGCATCCTTTAAACTTGTTAAAACAATGGAGTATAAATTAAGATTGCAATTTGTAAAAACCCAACCTAAACATGTATTAATAATATACAGCCTAAAAGGCTCTCACTAAAACAAAATGACAATATTATCAACATTTTCCATACTGAATTTTATTGCATATAATATTCAACAAGGAAAAAAAGGTTTAGTAGTCTTTAGGTATTAAGTATTGATGGTACAAATTTAATGGAAATCTATATACTGAATTTATTAACCAACATAAAGTTAATAATTTCAATATAAACTATTGGAATATTAGAATAGACATCTAAAATATTTAACACTGAAATTTAAAAAAATGTAGGCTGCCTCTATAAGTTTTAAATTCTAATCAAAGCTAGCAGTCCTGTACCTTTATTTTTAATGCAGAGTCACTATGAGTGTGTGTTTTAGAAAGCTTCCTCATTATTTCCGCTCCAGTGACAGGTCCAGAGCCCCCAGGTGGTGGCCGGTTAGCTGTTCCTTCTAGAAGCATTGTATGTTCACTGACTGTGGCTGAAATGGTTCCAAAGACAAGTGAGTTCTATACATACCATCACATATTTATTTGAAGCATCACCAACATTCCGGTCTGTATAATTACTGTACATTTTTATGATCTAATGAGATGTACAATGTTTATAATTTTTATTTTTTTGTTTCCTTACTCTCCAACCTGAATCTGAGCGTACACTGTCCATGTAACTGATACAGTGACCAACAACCAATTCAGTCACCTTCTAGAATATGCAGAGTGTCAGGAATGAACACAGGCATCATTGGTGTTTGGAAGGTAGTTACTGAACTAATTCAATTTCTGTGCATAACAAACTCGGGATAATAAGCAATAAAATACATGCTACTTCTTATATCTATTAAAACCATTTTTTAATTAAGCTAAATAAATGTTCTGAATATTTTAATTTTAGGGCTTTTCTCCTACAGTAGTACTTCTGCCCCACAATACTTTTAATTCTTTTTCAAAACACTATGAGACAATCTATCATCATAATACAAAATTAATCTTTGGCAAAAAGTTAAGGTAAAAACATACATTTTAAAAAAGTATATCCACCTTGTTCAGATGCATCATATCCTATGTATAGATTTATATGCTCAGCTCAGGCCTCCAAATTTATTTAAAATAAAATATATGTAACAGGTGATAAAACAAAACTCCTTTAAAAACAGACAAAGGGCAAATACGATTTTAAAAGGCAGAATTTTGTTTACAAGTTTTCTATAAAAGCTGTCTCTATTGACATATTCACTGGTCTACAGAACCTCAGAAAACTAAAGTATAAAATCTGTTAAATAAAAAGATTCCAAAGTCATTGTGAATTTGGATTCACAAAATTCACAACTGCATAGTTCAACCACAGCATTTTTAAATTTGGGACAAAAGTTATTAAAATTGAGTACCATGTGATCAAGTACGTAACAGTCAGAATTTCCTTCTACAATCAACTTGGGAATAATTACAGGCAAAAGGTCTTGATAGGAATCTTTTAAAGAGGCATATTATTGATATGAAGCTATTCCCACAAGAACACAGTGTTTGCACTGAGGAAAGGAAAGTACCCTGAACAAAAGTTACCTGCATCAAACTCAAATTCTGCGCCATCAGCACTAGTATCACTTTGAAGACCGCCTCCATTATCCAGGCCTAGTCCCTCCTCATGCTCGTGGTCCACAGTGGCAGGAGGTTTCAGTGGCTGTGCTGGTCTGTGTAGGCTAACTCCTTTAAAGGCAGGCGTTACCACAATGAACTTCATCCACTGCCTTGCCAAAGCAACTAGACCTTTCTTTAAAGTTACCAATGCAGGAAGCCCATCACTCTGTAATAACAATGAAGACCTAATTTTAATCTCAAAATGCCCACGTACAGATAAAGGAACTAAAATTTAGATCTTTAGTTAGTTCAACATTACGCAGAGTTTCAATTGACAATAAAACCTGCTACAGTTACACATACACTGAGAATGTCCCTCGAGTGTTCATGAACTTTAAAAGTTTGGTTCTAGTATAGCAATGTTTGAAAGGAATAGTATCTTTAAGAGGCGATCAAGTGGAGATCATGGAGGACAGTGATCTTAGAATTAATTACAGACATTTTGGTGAGTTCTGGTTAGTCTGTCCCCAGTCTCTGGCTTCCTGTCTTGGTATGTAGAGTATCCATTCACGGTTAATGCTGTCAAGTTTGTCTGTTGTAGCTTCTCTGACTACAGCAACAATGATGAGCATGTCAGGCTTATGCAGTACAACTTTGTCTCCAATTCCTAAAAAGTACGAAGTGCCACTGCAGTTCTAGACATGACATCTTCGTAAAGCCCAATAGTTAGTATATCCATCACTGGCCTACTGAAAGGTGTGTATATGATACACGGGTGCCTACTTTGGATAAATACTGTTATGTATACTCTAATATTTGGAAGCTAGGAGAACACAAGCAATGTCCTTGAAATTCTAAAACCTCAATCACAAATTGATTTTCTAAGCGCAGGGTTGAGTTGTACAATTATAGATGTTCCTCTCTGCCATTAATCACTATTTTATTAAACCATAATGGTTCTAGGGATTACTTCCTAGCTCGAAATTTATGCTTTTAGTTTCTAGGATACAACTATGTCCGGTCAAGTTCTTTACTTCACTTCTCAGCAATCTAGCTTTATACAACCTCTCTAATCTTCTTGAAGTTTGGTACTTTTTCAGTTACATCTTTGACAATTTCTCATTCAACCTATCAAGCTGGGAAATCTTATCCATGTTGACAGCTTCTGTATACAAGCCACTCCAAGAGTGTCAATCAGAGAAAGGTGGCATCCAGTGACCTGCATTTTTCAACCACACTTCTCGGCCTTGCCATCTGGAACTATTTCTATAGAACATTGGCTTCCTTGAAGCTGCTACTCACCATCGTGGCATCATCAATGATGGAGTAATTTGCTTGGTGCAGGTAGTGGTGTAGAATGTTACATAATAAACAAGAAGGATTTTCTTGGAGAAAGCGAGCAACTTTTGTAAGTCTATTGTATTTACTTCTTAGAGGAAAATGTACACTTTTATTCTGAAAACCAAATAAAAACAAAAGACAGAATTATATGTATAAAAGCTCCTATAATCAAAGATATTTAGTAATTAAGGACTTAGAGATCTGGTACCTTCCAACAAACTATTAATAGTAATGAATCATTTACAGTAACAAAGTATGTCTGATACCTTATATAATTAAAAGACACACCTCTAATGCTTCTGTCATTATGCATCCCATAACAGCACAAATTCGCAAGGTCCCCTCAGTCTCTAATTTGTTTAAGGATGACTTGAGTTGATCAATAGGAACCAGCCATGCACCAACAGCAGGGGTTGCAGTGCTTAAGAGGTTCAGCTGCCTTAAAAAAAAAAAAAAAAAAAAAAAAAAAAAAAAGTGAAGATCAAACTTTGTATTTCAAGCACTAAATGCTATTTTAACCTGACAATATTTTTTCCTTTTGGTCACTAAGTTATAAACATATCAATAAGAAATGGACACTTGGAAGGACGAAGGAGAAGCATGTTTGAAATGAAAAATAAAACAAAAATCTAAGGCATCAAGTTAAGTAAATACAACCAAAATATTAGGAAAGAAATTTGAATATATAGTATCTATAGAAAATATTCAAAGAGAAAGGGGGAAAATAGTCAAGTTAGCACTCATGGGTATTAGATATGTCAGAAAAATAGTTCAGGAAATACACAACACAGAATACTAAACTGTCTGAAATAAGGAGAACTGTGGGTGGACAAAATTACACTTTGAAATTTCTTACCTAGAAAATGCATGTGCAGGAGATCTCACATTGGTGGGAGCTGCAAAACTAAACCAAATCTCTTTAATGGTCAACTTCATGCTACATGAATCTGGAGGTGGTGGCATTAGAGGTAGATCTTTCTTCAAATCATCAGATTCAACTCCTTCATCCTATATAAACAGCCAAAAACAATATTGATCTTCCAGAACCATTAAGACAGGATTATTAGCACTGTAGGCACAAAACCTTTCCATTCATCAGGCTTAACAGACTACATCTTTACACAGAGCACTGATCTGTGGGTATTGCTCAAAATAGCTATACAGGTTTGCATTCCCACAAACAATGGAGGATGTTTTTCTTGCTCCACATCCTTGCCAGCATGTGCTATCACTTGAATTTTCTGTATTCAAGTGATAATACTGGAGTAGGAGGAATCTCACCAGTTGTTCTGATTCGCATTTCTCTGATGACTTAGGACTTTTGAATATTTCTTTATGTGTTTCTTGGCCATTGGAGAGTCCTCTGTTGAGAACTCTGTTCTCTATACCCCATTTTTTATTGGGTTATTTTGCTCTTTTTGGAGTCTAATTTCCTGAGTTCTTTATATATTTTGGATATTAGTCCTCTGTCTGGATGTAGGGTTGGTAAATATCTTTTCCCATTGTGTAGCTTGCCATTTTGTTCTACTGACCATGTCTTTTGCCTTAAAAAAGCTTTTCAGTTCACTGTTTCTGGTTTTTGTTTTTGTTTTGTTTTGTTTTTCACTTTGCAAACTCTTGTTTTTATTTGGTTTAAAAAGCTTTGATGAACAAACACATGATGTATACATGGTATAGAACCAGTTACCACTTAAAGCCTCAGATAATGATATAGTACAGAAATTAGAATAAACCAAATTTTAATCAGGTCTGGAAAGGAACGATCAAGCTGAAAGCTGTAACATCAATTTGGAGATTTTATACAAGTGTCCCTCACCCACCCAGTTCTTCCTCAGAAGAGGAAGGCAGACTTGGTAAAACCTAGGTCCTTCAAGTCAGCTGGCTGACATTCTAATTTAAACCTATAGGTCCCCCAACCCAATATAAACAAAATTCTTCACAGGAACTTACATTTTGAAAACAATTAGGTCATTATATTTCTTAAGCCAAATTACTACAGTTCTTAAAAGTCATGAGAAAGTGTATTGTTTACTTGTACTGCCTTAAGTCAGGGCTTTTTCTGCTTTTGAAGACGGCTGATCTTAAATATTATACCCTAAGTAATCACTGATACTCTCCAAAAGCATGATTCTAAAATAAATAATACTTTAGATGCTTTTAATTAATTAGATTTTTTTAAGGTAATGAGGGCTTGCCGTAGGGACACAGCACCCTGTGCTGGATCTGTACTGCTAACTTAGGGAACCTTAGGGACACAGCACCCTGTGCTGGATCTGTACTGCTAACTTAGGGAACCTTAGGGACACAGCACCCTGTGCTGGATCTGTACTGCTAACTTAGGGAACCTGGGGCTTGCTCTTGGTTCCTACAGCATAGAGCACTGGGAAGGAGCCGGGAGGAGAGCGCTCTGGCTTCCAGTACCTCTAGCTGCTGATAGTGAAGCGATTTTAGAGACTCCCCAAGGAGCCTCATCTAAACCTTTAAAAAGAAAAAAAAATGAATGCATGAAATAAATAATTTAACCAAAATTAAGTTTCTGGTTCTTTGGTTTAATTCAAGGATACCTAAAAAGAAAAGAATCTGATTATATTATATAGTCCATGATGAGTCAATTGTCCAAATAACCAGGAATCAAAGATTTGTTTGATTCAGTTTAACAATAAGATACTGGCATACTCTGCAGTACATTTTTTAGAATTTAAGATTATTTAAAATCCTTGATGAAGACTGAGATCCAGTGGCTGACTACTTGCTGGTATTAAGTTTCAGGGCTCCTGCATTTAAAGTAGCTACCAGGGGTGGCTCTCCATTCTATACTCTTTTTGTTCTCATGATTTATTAAGCATGGCAATTAAACATGAGTACTGATCAGTTATATCTTAAAGAGGAGTGTCACTGAACAATCATTCTCACATTGTTTCTGTTTTTAAGAGAAAACTCTGCTATGTTAGAGACTAGCATTGATCTCCTGGGCTTTTAGGAGATCCTCTTGTCTCAGCCTCCTGAGTACCTAGGGCTACAGGTTTAGCTTTTAGCTTTTTCAGAGTAAAGTATATGGGAGCTCAGTAAATGGCTCAGCAAGCAAAGGCATTTACTGCCACCCTGATGACCTAGCCCAGGGGAGACTCAGAAACTGAACCACCTACCAAAGAGCGTGCAGGGGCTAGACCCAGGCCCTCTACACATAGTTAGCAGATACACAGCTTGGTCTTCATGTGGGCCCCTTAACAATTAGAGCAGAGGCTGTGTCTCTAACTCCGTTGCCTGCCACTGGATCACCTTCCCCCAGCGTAACTCCTGGTGGAGCCTCAGTAGGAGAGGATACACTTAGTCCTGCTGGAACGTCATGTCCCAGGGCAGGGTGATAGCCAAGAAGGGCTTCTCCTTCCCTTCTCCTTAGAAGGAAAAGGGATGATAGGGAGAGAGACCTATGAGGATGGAGCTGAGAGGAGAGGAGGGAAGGAGGCTATGATCAGGATATAAAGTGAATAAACAAAGAAAGGAATGAGTAAAAAAAACCAGAAACAAAACAAACTACCACCAACAAAACCAACGTCTATCCTGAGGAGGTGGCTCAGTGGTAGAGGTACGTCTTGTATAGCATGCTGTAAGGGCCGGAGTGTAATCCTCAGTATCACAAAACATAGTAAATAAAATCGGAAACCTTGATTTCTCAAGAAGCTGTAGGCCAGGCCCTTGAGTGTATAAAGGTATAGAATTTGGCATTTGAAAAAAGGAAGGAGGTGTATGCATTATCACTGCTGCAACACGCATGGTCCTCAAATGACCACCGCTGACTTGTCTCTGGAGCCATGGCACACGTAATGTCATAGTTCATGAGGTTTGTAAAAGCATGGAAAAGTATCACTATATAGTGGAAATATCAGGGAGTCAAGGAAATTGGTGTCATGAATATAATTTCCAGGGAATACCCAGGTTTGAGGAGAAACAATTCTGTAAAGAAATGAAAAAAATAACACGGAGCCTGGATAAAATGTAAGAAAATCCAAGAAGCACAAGATCTGGAAGGCCCTTAAAATTCTGTAAAGTGAGGCTAGAGAGCACACCAGCTGCTTGCTCTTCCAGAGGACCCGGGCTCAAGTCCCAGCCCAAACATGGTAGAGATCCAGCACTCTCTTCTGTTCTCAGTTGGCACCAGGCATATACATGGTGCACAGACACAAATACAGGCAAAACATTTCTCCAAATAAAATAAAAATGAATCTTTATAAAATATTCTGTAGTTTTTCAAAACGTAAGGACAGAACACTAAAGGAATTGTTTAGTGCATAGCCACATGTCTTAATTCTCTTCATTAAAATTCTAATGGACCCTCACCCCCAAACACTTCTAAAGAACTAATAAAGAAACTGTTTGACTTAAAGTTTTATTTATGATTATTATGGGTTGTGTGAGAACATGACGTATAAGTGTGGGTGCAAGAGTACCATGGTGTACACATGGAGGTCAGAGGACAACTTTGTGGAGTCAGTTTCCTCGTCCTACTTTCACAAGGATCAAACTCTGGTTGCCAAGCTGGACCCCTAGCAATCGATTCTACCTGCTGAGCCATCGGGCTGTTATGGAAATTGATAAACTCTACACATATGCACCAAAAAAATCCCTAGGGCTGTGGCAATGGCTTAGTGGGTAAAAGCACTTGCCCAGTAAGCCTGACAACCTGAGTCTGGATCGTCAGAAGCCACATTAAAAACAATAACAAAAACCAAAAACCAAAACAAACCAAAATACCTACAAAACATAGGTCTGTAATTTCAGTGTGTACCTACAAGGAAATGAGAGGTGGTGGTGATCTCCAGTGTTCAAAGACCAGTCAACCTGGTTTACATAGCATTGGAGGAATCTGTCTCAAGGTCAGGAGAAAGGCTAACATCTACATGTAGGGTGTGGCATACCCCATACCCACATATACATCTGTCTCTCATACATAGAGAAATAAAATAGATAATCCCCAGGAAATGGGGTTCAGAGGTGAGTATAACTAGGTGCCCACAATCTATTTCTTAATGAAAGGGTGCTCACTTATGCTTTTATTGTTTATTCTCAGAAACTTATATGTATATTTGTATACAGTCACTAAGTTCTTGCTTGTTTGTCCAAGGTCACCAAACAGTTAATAATCCAACTTTTCAACAATACGGAATTTTAAATAATTTTGCTGTTACTGTATTTATCACAATTAAATTCTACCACAATAAAAATAATAAATGAATTGAATATAAGGTATTACGATGATATCTAAAATAAGTAGATATTGATAAAAACATTATTACTTATATAAAATGTTACCAATTAGCATAAAATGACTTCTAAAATTAACTAAAAGCTAATTAATTAATCAAGGCTTACTTTTCTTAAATTCTATAAGTTCACAGATGTTTATTATGTGTTACATAAGCAGAGTATTGTGCTAGGTATTATAATGGGCAGGAATATGCACCATAGCTATATATTCCCATTCAGGAACTATACTCTAGTCATACTACAATCAACAGAACGTTACAACTCTAAAACAGGAAATGACAAGGAGACCAATTTCAATGCTCTAGAAATTGATTTTGAATTGAGTATATAGTTCTCTATTTCCAAACTATTAGTTATCAATAGAAAATCACCAACCTGTTCATCTGAAACTGAATTTCCATTTATGTCAGAGGAAGGACTGGTTCGGTCACATGGTAGATTATCATCAGAGACATCAGTATTGTAGCCACTGCCCGTGGGAGAATCAGAAGAATTATTGGATGTCAGCACACCACCCCTTTCTGTGACATTAGTTTTACCCATAATTCCAAAACTGTTATATAAAACTGCACCAGATTGTCTTCCTCCTATAAAAATAAAGGGAGTCATTTGTTAGGAAAAAAGTAGATATGTGTTTTACTGCTATACTCCAAAATATCTGTATATAACTTCATCAAGCGCATGTTTTTCCTCACTAGCCTTTATCTGAAAGAGTTAAGTAGGACTTTCCAGGTAAGGAAGTAGACATACAACGTCTAGTATCTACATTACTGTATCCTGTAAGGCCAAGCCTGAAAGTCATACAACTCAACTTTCCTACTTTAAAGGATCACTCATAACCGTACAAGACTCCTCTTCCTGCTTTCCTTTCCTCCCCTTGTCTATATAAGAAACAAATGAAAATCAGTAGTTTTCACGAAAGGAAGAAGTCACATGTAACATTTACTTCTTATATGGCAAGGCTCTAAACTCTGAAAAAGAAGGGGGGGGGCAGTGTCGAGTAGACTCAGGAATTTCTAAATCCGGCAGCCCTGTGAGGCCCCAAGGTTTGTGACAATAGGACTATATTTGGAACTACCACTTACATAATTGGGATGTATATGCACCCCTTGTAGGTAAAACCAAGTCCCACAGTTTCTGCTGTATTATGTTGATACAGGTTGCTACAACTTACAGCTGTTAAACACATTTCAGTTATGTGGAACTGAACTGTCCCCACCTAAGCAGAACTCGGAGGTTAAAGTTTTACCTTTTATAGTTAAATTTTCAAGTCCACATTCAAACATTATCCAGCCCCATTTTTCTTGACTGGGACCTATCCGTGTGACATCTGGGATAGCTTGTTGATCTGTCTCATCTACAAAAGTAAATTCATCCAATTCTTCAAGAGTAAATAATACTTTGGACTTTTCAAAGGGGATGGCGGTGATGGCACAGGTTCCAATGTCTATTATTGAGAGAGCACAATGAAAATATTTTTAAGAAAAAAGTAAAAATCAGATGCTAATATATGGGTTGTACTAAAAAGGTATCATGGTATTCTGAAAAGACAGAAAAATAAATAGAACATGAAAAGAAAATAATGCTGTCTAAAAAATCTACAAAGAAGTAAAGACAATTCCAGAGTTAACAATGAATTTATCAATTTGTTTTTGAGAGACTGAAGAATTCTGTCAACAAAGGTTAAATAAACCAGCTTTCTGGTAAAGTACTTTAAGGAGCTTTCATCATTGATAAAATACAATTATTTTAATTATTTGGCCTCAGGAAAATCATTATTTCCTAGGAAAAGTATAGTTTTTACTGAGAGATAGCTTAACACTAAAATGTTACAGAACTGGAATTTATTAGACATTGCCATGAATGCACTGCTTAGAGATGCAATGCAGTAAAATGAAACTCCATTTTCTCAAATCCTTCTGATTACTTAATTATTTGTATTTCTCTTTAAATCTCTTGAACTTAGTTTTAAGGATGGGGATAAGGTGAGAAATCTGTTTAAGCTTGTGAGCAGTCTACTCCTATATGAAGGCATCCCCAGTAGAAAGCCCAGAGTACTGTGCTCAGACACTGACCTCGGCTCCCTGTGGCTATCAAATGTCATGAGACTGAGAATCTCAAACATAAGTATAAACAAAAATTTATATTTGTTCTGCATTTTATGCCAATGTACTATGGAAATTCCCGGGGATTTTTGTTTTTAATGAGTTTTTATTCTCGCTGGTGGGTTTCAAGTTACATAATGTAATGCTTATGATCTAATAAATAAGGGCAAACTGGTCACCACTACAATCTACAGACCTTTTACAGCGCAAACCACTGTGCTCTACCCCAGCTTTAGGACTACAGTTGACAGGTAATTATAAAAATTAATTTGCCTTTTTTAAAGCCACAGGTCAGATGCTATGACTTTATACAAAAAGATAAAATAAGCATGTGCTGAATAATTTTATGTCAACTTGACATAAGCTAAAATCAAGTGAAAGGAGGGGAACACAATTAAGAAAATGCCCCATAAGATTGGGTTGTGGGCAAACCATGTAGAGGAAGCCAGTCAGCAGCACATGGCTTCCACATCAGCTCCTGCCTCCAGGTTCCTGCCTTGTTTAAGTTCCTGCTCCGGCTTCCTTTGATGATGAACTGTGATGTGAAATGTAAGCCAAATAAACCCTTTCTTCCCTAAATTTTCTTTTTGATGTCAAGGTATTTCATTGAAGCAATAGAAACTCTAAGCAAACCCTGAGATGGTTAGAATGACCTAGAACACAGATAGCCCTAAAACTTACTTTCCATTTTGTACAGAACATAATAGAAATATGTTAAATACCATGAGTACAACATATGCAGAAGTGCTTTTCTCATGCTTATAGTATTAAATTGCATCAATGCTCAAAAGAAAACATTTTCTTTTGGAAACTTTCACATTTACAAATAACAAAGAAACAAACATTTGGAGCTTACCTGTGGTATCGAGACCTCTAAGTTGCCCGTGGACTCGATGGATATTTAACTTGGCAGCAATTTCTTTGCCTCTCTCTGCTCCAGCATTTGACCTGAGAGACCCAGATGACTGAGGCTGCATCTTGCTGGCATGAACATATCTATCAAAATTTGATGTTTTACTCGCGTCTACATTATTTGCAGTCTCTTCAACCACACCTCTTAATGGAAACAGAAAATGTGCATAATGGTTAACATTTAAATAATGTAGTCATTATGCTGTTTAAAATGAAGCACTCTGTCTAAAATAAACCGATATCAATAACATTGCCCAAGTGGGTGTTTTTTTTAAAATAATTGTGAATAATTAGGATAGATAAGGCTTTTCACATTCAACAATCATGGTTCAAATTAATAAGATCTTTTTACCTGTTCATACGAACTTGTGTAGCAATTCTGTCAAAACACAAAGCCACCAGGGAAACATGAGTCACACTTCTACTAGGAACTGTGGCTGGAGATTCTTCCACTGAGGCTTGTAACAAGCATAAGTTAACCTAACACACAAATGACACAGATTTCAGAATTTAAAAGTTAAAAAGTCTCTTTTATACCTAGATCACAAATACAAATAAAAAAAATCCAATAACGGTAGTATATAAATCTGAGAGTAATAAAGACAAAAGTTGTAAAATCTCAAAACAGCCATGACTCCTGTCAAGATATGCTCACTAGCACAATAGTGGCAAAGTGTTATGGGAGTGATCAATGCTTTCTGACTAAACTTAAGGCTTAATCAAGACAGACTTCGTGCTTGGAATTGTTAACTGGGCCAAGAAATGGTGGCTGGATAGGTCACACTCTGAAGAAAACCTACTAATATTGTTCTGCTAAGTGGACACAGTATGGAATTTTTTTCTAAGTATGTCTTTATACTCATTCATTAATACATTCTCAAAGCTGTTTTCTATCTCTCTTACCAGTTGAAAGTTTTGACTATACTCTTTCCCCTTGACCAACTCTTCCCAGCTCCATCCCTTCCTTCCCTACCCACCCAGCTTTGTGTCTTTTAAAAAAACAAATCCTTCATGGCCAATTTGTGCTGCCCACAACACTTATGGATGTGTGTTCTCCCACCAGAGTGTGGTCAACTACACTTTAAAAGAAAAATGCAGACAAGTTTCTTTTTAAAGTTGATGGCAATTAATTAAAAAACTTACAAATTGTCAACATGTAGAGAATAAGAGTGCTCACTCAGAAACAGAACATCTGTGTCACAGCCCCATTCCCAATCTCAGATACCAATTTGGGAGAGAGCAGGAAAGATCTTAAGAGCCAAAGACAGTGAATAACTGCTGTGAAACTGTGTCCTCTAGATATGACGAGGCATGACGTACAACTATACACGGCTCACACAATCATGCCATCATTTATGATACTGGCAGGTACTCTGCACACTACCTGAGAAAGGCAATCATCAATATTTCCTAGCTGTACACCCTGCAACCTACACAATGATAAGGCTGTGAGATAAATTGTTGCAATTTTTATGGGAGTAACCAAATACTTTCTGATTGAATTTAAAGCCCACTCTATGACATGGAATCCATGCCTGACAAGGTGAAAGAGGCCAAGAACCTAAAACTAGATAGGTCGAGAAAGTATGGGAAGAAACTAAATGCCAAGTGAACACAGCAATAAAATGGCCCCTAATGACATACTGCTATGCCCTTAAATCAGAGCTTAAAAGGTGTCTTTTATACCTAGATCACAAATACAAATAAAAAATTAGTCCTAATGACATACTGCTGGGCCCATAGTTCAGAGCTTCACTTGTGCCTCATCAGAGAAACTTCTTGCAGAAGGAGGTGATTAACACAGAAACCCTCCATTGGACAATGCAAGAGTCATAGACTTTGGAGCTCTAGATCCTAAGTGAGATGTCTTCAATGAACCCTTCCCCTCAGGGATCAAGGTTCTAGGCAAAAGAGGACGTGGGAAGATTGAGTCTCCGAGGAAATAGTCTTTCAGCAGGACTGATGCACTTATGAGCCCAGAGAGACAAGAAGCAGCATGAACAAAAAGATGCACACGAGCTAAAGCAGATGGATTCAGAAGCTATGTGCAACTGACATCCACTGGCAAGGGGAAACTGTTTTTCTCCAGTGGAGTCACACTGGGTGTATTAACCTCATTTTAGGGCAGGCCTTATTCCAAGAGGTAGTTGGCCAACATAAAATGAACCGAGTTGGATTTTTTTGTGCATTTTTTTTGTTTTGTTTTGTTTTGGTTTGGTTTTTTTTGTTTTTGTTTTTTTTTTTTTTTTTTAGTATGTTTCTGTTCTGTTTATTTTAAAGAGAGAGAAAAAACAAAGTTAAGTAGATAAGGAGGTAGGGAGCAATCTGGGATGATCTAAGGGAGGAAAAAAGCATGACAAAAACATATTGTACGAAGAAGTTGTTCAATTAAAAAAATTATACTTAAAAGAAAATCAAGCTAGCCAAACTATCAGCTAAAGTAGGGGCTCAACAAAGTCCTAACCCTGTCTGAGGAGCTCTAGTCAATTGATGGCTACCAAGGGAGAGACTCAGTTTTCTTCAGGATGTAGTCCCGATGGGCTGTGCACAACCTAAGAGACTAAGTGTTGACTCCGTGAACTTAGAGAAAGAGCACACACATACAATGGGGAGGAGGTCAGGGGGAGGGAAGGTGGCAGAGGAGGGTGGGGAGGAGGTCAGGGGAGGGAAGGTGGCAGAGGAGGGTGGGGAGGAGGTCAGGGGAAGGAACTGGGAGGATTTGATCAAAACACACTATACGAATGGATAAAATTTGTAAACAATACGAAATTAAATTTTTATTGGATAAATATGGAACATTTTATTAAATGTTTACTAGTAGTCTGCTATATTAAAGTAATTATATTAAATGTATATAAGATCATCGAGAGAATAGAATGTATCTTTTGATATTGCAAACTGTTTCACTAACATTCCCTTTGGTAAATGTAAAAGGCAAACAACAACATAATGCCCTCTTATTTCAGGAAAATGATTCCAAAAAGTTTAGCTTTACCTTTGGTATGCTCACATTAGCCTGCAGACCTTTAATTGTCACACTGTCCTGCTTCGTTGTGGCATTTGTCTGAGTTTGTCCCTGGTTAGTTGTACCTATCATAGGATGCTCAGTTTTTGATCCTCGAATATCTTGCTTGGGGGATAACTGAAAACATTGAACAAAGTTATTTCCAGGCATTTCCTAAGTTCTACATCACCCACAAAGTGTATACTCATTGTGTTGTTACCACTCCCCAGACCCACATGACATCAACGATCCTAAGACTCCATCTTGAAATTCAGGCAAAAGCTGGCAAATAGGCCAGTTTGCCAGACTGAAAAAAGTACTACATACTAAAATGAAATCCATTCATAGATAAACAAAAATGGTGACTGTATGTTTTTATAATAGGTTATATTATTATTCATTATTATTACTATTATTATTCTTCCGAGTAGTAGCAGTAGTAGTAAAACTGAACTCTACAGTCTTGAAGGCTGACTTGGTTTCTGATAACTGGCCCCTTATTGGCTGGAAATAGCTCAAATTTCCCTTATTTATTCTGTTCTACCTGAAATAGGTGAATGTACAGAAAAGGCTAACACAAAATGAGTAATAATGATTAGTTTACCAGAAATACTCAGGCTCAATTTCACCTCTATCCTGGTTATTAATCTAAATATGACATAGATAAAGTTGAAAATCAAAAGAGAATCATCAAAGGACCACCAGTGTGTGACTGTTTAGCAACTGGAGGCAAAGCCAGACAACAGCAGGAGTAGAGGTGTCACACAGAAAATGGAGTTACCCAATTCATTGAGGTGAACAAGAAACAACATAATAAAGAGAAGCTAAAAATACATATATCTTTGCTTCTGAAAGCACTAAAATACTAATTGTAAAGAATGTTTATCACGAGGATGAAGAAATGCTCAGCATTTACGAGAATATAATGTTGTCCCTGAGTACCACAGTTCTGCTCCCAGGATCCTCGTTGGGCTGCTCACAATTCATAGCTCTAGCTCCAGAGGATCTAATACCACCTCTGCTTTTGAAAGGCACCTGTAATCATATGCACATAACTACACACAGACACACACACACACAGACACACACACACACACACAGACACACACAGAACACACACACACACACACACACACACACACACACACACACACACACACAAACAAATACACACACAGACACACACACAGACCACACACACAGACACACACACACACAGACACACACAGACACACACACACACCACAGAAATTTGAAATAAATAAAAAGTTTTCATCATTTAAGGACAAGACTAGTTAGAAAAGGCTGAGCTAAGCTACTTTTTAAACAAAAGAACAAAAATAAAGCTATGTTTTTTAACTGGTACTACTTAATCCACAGTCACTGTGCTATTATGAAACCAATGACATGTAAAAGCTTTTGGAACCCATCAGATGGATTCCAAACTTAGTGATAAAATTTTGATACACTTAGGTTTTTCAAGTTTAGATATTCCGACACATGGGGAAGACTCAACTTGATATACCCACGGAATCAAAGGCTTCTTACATTTTCTGAGAAGGTAGTCTTGCTATTTTGGACAGCTTCTCTAAGGACTTTAGTGTGAAGATCATCTACAATTGCAGCTGGGTGCCGGGTGCTCGCACAGTGAACCATAGCTTCAATATATCTGGTGAAAGAAAAAGAAAAAGAAAACATTAAAATTCCACTTACTATTACAATTGATTTCACCAAACAATCGGTGAAACTTACCACTGCTTGAATATTTACAGTTCTTTAATACTGAAGTGCAAAATCCTAAATTACATCTTTAGAAATTCTACAGGAAAAACAATTACTGAAATTTTAGTCCTACCATCACTCCCAACACCTCAGATTAGGCAGGAACATCTGCATCCATCACAAATAATGTTCAACAATTTCCAGACTTCCACCTTACATTTATATCTAAAATTTTGTTGTTTTTTTTTATTTATTTTTACCCAATACATAAAAACTTTAAGGGTACTATGTAGATAATATGAATGCTATTTATTTAAGGTAAAAACTCTAAAAACTTCCATACACATCTGACTGTAACTCAGGACCAGCTGATCAACACTCCTCTATCTCCACTCTCTGTCTGTCCCCTAGACTTTGTTCTGCCTTTAAAATTCTGAGACAAAAAATGTATGAGATTCCATAGTGATATCACGGACAATTTGTCTGTGTCTGTCTTTATTTGACTTAACCTACTGACCTCCATTTCCACCTGTATTGTCATAAATAACAGGATTTAATTGTTTTATGGCTAAACAGTATTCCACTGTGTAAATGTACACAATTTTGTCATTTGCTAGACAGAAGTCATTTTCATTTCTTAGTTACTGTAAAAAATGCTGGTGTATATGGGAGAAAGATGTTTCTTCAACGTAATTTAATTCTCTTTGCATAAAAACCTAATAAGAGGGCGGACGAATCACAATAGCTGTGTCTTTTGCTTTGGGAAGAACCTCAGTGTAGGGCTGTACTAACTTACATTCCCATAACAATTTACAACACTCCCTTTTTCTTTTAATAATGGTCATTCTCACTGTAGTTTTAAATGGCATTTCCCAAGTAAGTAGTAATTTTTCTTAAACCTATTGACATTTGTATGTCAGTGCTGAGAAATGTCTACTTAGATCTACTGTCTATTTTTAATTAGTTCTTTATTTGCTAATAGATTGTTGGAGATTCTAGCTATCAGCCCTTTGTCAAATGTTTGCTTTAGAAATATTTTCTCCTGCCCTGTGAACAATGTCTTTTGTTTGCTAAAACTTTAATTTGCTGTAACCCCACTTATCTATTTTAGTTATTTTTCGCTAAGGTTTTGTATGCTCCACCCACCCCCAAAATGAAGAAATCATGTACATTTTAATGTCCTGAAGTTCTCCACTACGCTGTTTGTATGTGTGTGTGTGGGGGGGGGTGTGGATAATTTAACATTGCAGGTATTCTACTTGAGTTGTTAATACATTCTGAATTGACATTTTTGTTTTCTTGCTTTGTAACTACCCAGGATGGCATTGAGTTCATGATTCTCCTTGAGCCTCCCAAGTCCTAGGAACACAGACATGTGCCACTCCACCTGCCCCTCCCCCACATTTATTTATATTTGTTCATTTATTTTTTTTCTCTCATATATTGCAGCCCAACTGCAGATCCCCCTCCCTCTTCTCTTCCCCATCCCTCTCCTCTACCACCTCCCCTATCCCCTAGTCCGTTTCTCTTCCATTTCCCTTCAGAAAAAGATAGGGCTCTCAGGGATATCAACCAAACACGGCATAAACCAGTAATTATTTTTGATTCTCCTAAACATAATTTCCTATAATTTTCATTAGTATTACTCCTTCCAAGAATCTTGGAATTTATCAGAAAACATTATGTACCATTCCAGCCAAAGAAGTGTTTTCATGAGAACTGGTCCTCATTGAGTCTTTCCCTTCTTCCTTATCTATGTGATTCACACTCCATTCTGTTTCGTTTTGGCTTCTACCTGGGTCAGTTTTATTTCCTTTGGTAGAAAATACATACATACATATATATATATACATATATATATAATTATTTTCCCTTTAGCTCTTCAATTAACAAGTATGAATATGAAGTATTACTTCCCACATGTTTGATCATTTTATGCTTATCAGTCAGATGTAAAAGACAAAGTATATTATAGGTATTATAACAGCGTACATTTAGCTTGAAAAAGTATCAGACGATTAACTAAAACACAACCACTTTAAAATCTATAAACTCATAATAAACTCTGTATACCATTTACGTGCCATGTAAATGTGTCACTGCATAAAGCAGCAGTCATATTTTAGACAATGGTGATACCTGTCTAAGGCTTCAGCCACCAGCGGAGTCAGAACAACATCAACAGTGCCTTTTACTTCAACAATGGCTGTTGTCTTGGTCTGAGCAACAGGCTGATCTAGGGCCCACTCTTCTGTTAATGTTTCATCATCTGTGTTATCAACAATTTTCTTGTCCAGTGGGGTATATGGTGTGCTATAGAGGGTAATCATAAAAGCATATATTTAAAAGAATATAAACAAGAATAGAAGTTGAAGCTTCATTAACATAAGTGACCATTTAAATTGTATTTATTTCAGTGAAAAAAAATCACAGAGACTAATATTTCAAGTCCAAATGCTTTTAAAAACTAGGCTGAATGAGGTACTAACATGCATATTAGTCAAAGATGGCAATTAAATCACATGACAACAAATATTTTTTGATATACTTATTTACTAGATAGGCTTTCCTAGAATATGCATACAGGTTTATCTACTCCTGCACAAAAAACTATTTGGGTTAATTTATTTTTAAAATAAGGCCTAAACTCAAGTACAAAATGTTTATTACACAGAATAAATTCTACTAATCTCATATTCAAGAAGGACTATGACTCTGAACTTTAAAAATGCAATTTTTTGGCACCTTTTGTTCTAGCTGTTTAGAAGATTGATGCAGAAAGACTCTTTTAGTCCCAGAATTGAAGGGTAAGTTAGGCAATATAATAAGATCATATGCCTAAAAAAAGGAAAGAAAAGAGAAATAAAAGTCTTACTTTGAAGTTGATCCTGAAAGTTGCATCCCTCTATCAAGCAAAGAATTAGCAGTAAGTCCTTGTTTGATGACCTAAAATAGAATAAAATGTTGCTTATAGTCTAAAATTTTAATTATTTCTTATTGTTATAAGCAATATTTGTGAATATCCAAAGTAACCTTGCTATTATGATCTTGATATGTTCAATATAAATAGTTAAAAGAAGATATTCAATGGGTAGCTTCATGTTTTCCTCAAGTAAGTGACAAGAATTATGAAGGTTGAAAAGACATGACTCAAACAGGAATTTCAAATGTCCTTTCTCTGTGAGTTCTTTCTCACATCGAATTAGTTCTTTCTGAAAGTCTTGTAGTGCAGTCACAAGACATGGAAACATCAGCCACACATATGAAAGCCTAGATGACCACAGCCTCTGCCTCTAACACAGTGGCCCCAGGTCTGACTCTCATCCTCAATGATTTCTCACGCTTCCATTTTCAGTTAAAATGCTATGACCTGTGCTGGGGACTATGGCTCAGAAAGTGACGTGCTGCTGCCTAAACATGACAACCTGAGCTGGTGTCCCCATTACCCAGAAGGAAGACCAGAAGGAAGCATGTGCTATGATCCCAATGAAGAGTGTAGTGGAGACAGGCAAATCCTAGGAGTTCAACAGACAACTAGTCTATCCTAAAAGAGCAATCTCCATGTTCAGTGAAACTTCCTGACCCCAAATTAAGGAGAAAGGTAATATAACACCCCCCCACATATGAATTAAACACACGCACACACAAAGATTCCTAAACACTGTTCATTATTTTAGAGATAAGAATTTTCATACTGGCTAGTATATATTTATACTGGTTGAAATATATACTAAATATATTTGAAATGTATTTGGTTTTTCTAAAGCCATTTATACAACCCACATTCATGCTAGATGATAATTCAAGTATCAATAGGACCAGAAGCAGTTAGCGACTAAGAAAAAGAAAATTATTTTTTCAAAATAATGCCAAATCTTAGTTAAACTTTTTTAAATTTAATTATGTGTTTATCAGTGTGTAAACACAGGTAGGTGCCTGTGGAGGACAAAAGAGAGACATGGATTCTTTGGATCTTGAACTACAGGCGATTGTGGGTCAACCACGGGTCCTGAAAACAGAACTCCAGTCTTCTCAAAGAACATCATGTGCTCTTGACCACCAAGCCTCCAAAATCTTATTTGTAAGACACAGGAAATATGAACTCACAAAGGAGATTTGATCCTATTCTTAGGAACACTAGCAATATAGATCAGGCTACATAGTAATTTACTACATTAACACTGAAACCTTATGCCATCCTTGATATATTTAAATTTATAATATTTAGTAGTAACCCTGTAATCTAATTGTATATGGAGTCACATACAACAGAAAGTTCAGAAGATAGATGAAGTGGCTCAGTAGCTCTAAAAACAACTTAAAAATGGCTTCTCTATATAAGTATGTTGATGGAAAATGATTTGATTTATACCTTGAATGTTGGAACACAAAGCTGTTCAAATGATGAGGAACTTTCTTCACTGGTTGGTGTATCTAGGTCAAGGGGGCGATGCAACGAGGACTTGGAGGTTCTTTTGTTGGTAGGATGTTTAACTGACCAGTTGATTACCTGAAACTGAGTAAGGTAAGTCTGATAGCAGCTCATCACAGGCTGCTGAGACGAGATCTGCTCAGTCTCTCCTGTTTTCTCCCCTTCCACAATATACAGATGTTCTATGACTTCATCTTCACCACCCAGTGCAGAAACAAAGGAAGCCTGGGAAGGGTGAGTTTTGAATGGGAGAGTTCGGGGATCTGTAATGCCTTCTCCATGGACAGTAAGGGGCCCTTCTACACTGTGATATATGGAACCCCTACTGTAGTCGATCTGTTGCATTTGCTTTTTCTTCTTTTTTCTACCAGGATACGTTCCAGGGCCTTCATCACTGCTAATGGGCTCAAATTCTTCAGCTGCAGAGAAGTAGGCTTCACTATCAGCCATTGACATGCTGGAATCCATTGACCGATACTGATGGAATGAATTAGAGTCAGCTGATGGTGTGTAAGGGAACGAACCAAAACTTCTCCTCTGTTTTGGTGAGTCTAGTACGTTCTCATCACTCCGAGAGACATCACTACTGAACTGGACTCCAACTGTAACAGGCTGTTTGTCTCCATAAAAAGCAGCAGTGAGACTCTTAGTACTACCCAGGCGGGTGGAGCACACAGAGGCTTGCCGCTTCAAAGGAGATCTGAGAGGAGACTGTCCTACTGACTTATCTTGGGTGTTAGGAGACACAGGACTGGTTCCCGAGATTTCTGTAGGAATACTAAAAGAGAAGAAAACTATTTTCAGAACATCACATAATCTAAACATGAAGTACTTATAAAATCATTTAAGTAATTTTGATCTTTTTACAAATAAAAGACTATCTAGAATTTTACAATATTAATTCAAAATAGTGGAACACTACAGCATGAGTTCATATCCCTCATAAAGCTACCAAAAAAAAAAAAAAAAAAAAACCCAAAAAAAATCTTAAGCATTACAAACATTTGAAGAAATCCAGGATTATTTGCATATTTAAGGTTCTTTTTCTCTTTCCACGTCTTCTAAAGTTCATCCACCAATAGAGACTTAGGGTGTTTTACTGAGGAAAGATAATCTCTTCCTTCCCACTCTATTAGAGCTGTGCTCTACAGCAGCTGCTCTCACTCTGGAGATCACAATCCCTTTGGCAAACCTCTACCTCTAAAACATTTATATTACAAGTCATAACAGTAGCAAAATCAGTCATAAAGTAGCAATGAAAATAATTTTATGGTTGAGGGTCACCACAAGATGACAAACCCTATTAAAGGGTCGAAGCTTTAAGGAAGGTTGGGAACCACTGCTCCAGAGAACTGTAACTAAAACAAACATTTTAACAACACTTAATTGAAGGTCTCCATGAAGCCTCCAAACAACAATATCATGGTACCTAGGTTGAGGGACAAAGGTTTTGACTGTAGTTTTTACATTTAAAAGATTTGGCTATAGTGATAATTAAACCAAATAACTATTAAGACTGGCTAGGGAAATTGCATAGAATAAATGGAAAAAGATTAGAACAGAATTCAGAAGAACATCACCTCTCAACAAATGTCAGGCTACAGGAAGTGGAAGAAAAAGAAGAAAAGCAGCGTGAAGGCAAAGTGAAGAGCCTGACACCAGACACAGAAGGCACAGCCAAGGAAGTGGAAGCAAAGTGTAAAGGGCGCCGTGAGCAAGGGTGATTCAAAAGGGAGTGTCCAACTGTTATATGCTAGGAACAAAAAATATTAAATAAAGTAGGATGGCATATGAATAGTAAAAAATCACTAAATGGTAGGATGTGAACGATTTCCATTATAAATACATTTTTGCATTTTCTAATATCTGCAAAAAATAAATAAAATTAATACACTTATTAATTTTATTTGTAAAGACACTGATATATCAGGTTCAAGGGAAAAATAATCTAAAATGAGCAAGTAAAAGGAAAGGTCTTGTGCTACTATTTCAAGTGAGTATAATTCAGTTACAACCTGGGTTTTAAGTCTAACTGAATACTGACCTTGCTTGGCCATCATCTCTTTTGGTACCACATAAGAATTCTTTCTGAACCGCGGGGCCGTCGGCAACAGAGGAGGGGCTTTCCTTCTCACCAGCCAGCAACGGCTGCGCCGCACTGGAGCTGCTGTTCTCCTCTGAGGAAGAGGATGAACTGTGAGACCGTAAGGGCACCTGCAGACTAAGGTGCTGAGTCTTCCTCTCTCCTTCTACTCCCACTGACTTGTTTTCCCATTCTTTCCTCTTCATACCGTTCACATTTCCTGAGCAAATAAAATGTCAGTTAAGTGAGTGTAAACATTTTTGAAGGAATATATGAAAAACATGGCAATTTAATATAGCTACATTTTAAAGTATTGTACTTTAAAAAAATACAAGTATCTAACTTCACATAATAACATGTTTTTATACACTATACATGTATAAAAATTCTGTGTCCACAGTCTACAATGTGTAAACGTTTGCTTTTTCTTTTTTAATCTTTCATTTAAAGAATTTGAGAACTAAGGTATGTCAGTGGTAGAGAATGTGATCAGGATTTGGAAACCATCAGTTCAATCCCCAGCCCGTGTGTGCATGTGTGCACACTTAGACACACAATTCCTATTTAACAGAAAACTGTAATACAAGAGCATCACACATTGCACTTGGATTACTTGTTTTAAACACTTTCTGCATTTTCTGTACAAATTGAATAGGATTAGGGATTTTATCATCTTCTCTTCATTGATATACTTCCAGTGTCTAGAACGACCTTAAACACAAAGTGATAAAGAGACGAATAAATAATAAACTCACAGCTAAAATGGATGGGCCTTTGTCAGTTTCATTAGAGCCCTTTGACATGATATGAAAACGAAGGAGCAGGCACTAAGAAATAGTGCCCCTTTTAGCCCCCAAAGCATAAAATTTGATCAGTTTCCCCTCTCCTGCAACCTTCTCTGAACTACTTAAAAAAGGGACCCCTGCTGCTAAGCAGAAAACACATTCTTTAATGAGAATGCAGTTTCAGGTGGAATTCAAGGAGGGTAAAGATTCATGGATTTAACAAAGCAAAGCAGAACAATGAAAGTTAAAAAAAACAACAAAAAAAAAAACAGGTTTGTTTGACTCACTTCCAGATGACAGGACTAAGTGAATCCTTAATTCTACCAGCACAACTTAGTTTACTTCATCCTAACACTACACAGCTATACTCGGCTCCAGGAAGGCTCTACAGTAGGAAACTCACATACTGTGGGTGCTAACTGCAATCTCCCTACATATGAATCTCAGGTAATTTAGTATCTATAACCTGCTCTCAAGAATGCCCAAGGAGATTAAATGCTGTGAAAATTGTAGTTAGCCTTGCCCTCACTCTGTTCACATGTTGGAAATTGCTCTTCCCACTTTGTGCCATGCATAAACTCCCCCTGCAACACACACACACACACACACACACACACACACACACACACACACACACTCCTTGAGTCTGTGATAGTTAGGTTTCCTTCAATCTGCTGATCACAAACTCAAGAAGTTTCCATTATTAGCACTAACTGGGGAGCACTAGAAAGAACATTAAAGTGCCTTTAGTAACCCATATCCACTTGGCTATATGACTTAGTACAACTTAATCTCAAAAGTCCCTTCCCTGTAAAGCAAGGATAAATAAGAGTCAGTAACTCTAGAGGCACAGGAATTGTGATTTAAAGGCTAAGTGGCTACAGGGCCAGACCATGTTCCAAAAACACAAACAAACAAACAACAGCGATAATTGCTCTCATGAGAGCTTGAGGAAGAAATGAAAAACAAACAAACACACACACACACACACACACACACACAAAAAAAAACAGAGCTAACACTTTAAAATAAAGACTATTTACCCATAAGATTATAAGAAGACAGCTATGTGCTAATATCTATTTTATTTTTTAAATCCCAAGAAATTTTAGTTACTTGTAAGTTTTATGTGATAGTAACATTTCTGAAATAAAATTTCCTTAAATGATACATACATATTTTACATTCCCAATATACAAGGATTAAGCACTGTAGCCTCCCTGTCTCCTTCTACAATAAAATTCTTAAGACTACTACTACCTTTTATTTTAAAAATCTACCAAAAGAAAAAAAAAGTAAGTTAGTATTTTTTTGAGAAACCTAAAAGGAAAATGCTAAATATTGATAAAACATCAAAACTTATCTTTGTATTTCATATGTATGGAAGGTACAAGTTTAAGCAGTAAACATTAAACTTAATTGTAGAAATACATAACTAAGAATCCCAAGGGGAAAGGTATTTCTGAAGTCTTTGGAGAAAAGCATCACTTAAATCTCAATCTAAGACACTCAAAAAGTGACAGTTGCACTGCTATTTCAAACCAGTGTGCGACACCATCTCGGACACACTCGGGGACCGCCACATCTCTCTTCATGATATGTGCGATTCTATTAGCAGGAAAACTGTCTTGGAAAATGAGTTGGTGATGTGGGGCATTATGCCATGTTGCTAGTGACAGGTTATTCTATAAAGGTAAACGGAGTGAGCTACAGTATCAGTCCCTGAGGGCACGCTTAGGCTAAGCTTTGCAGGGAAGCTGCTCCTATCCAGAGCAGTCTGAAGAGTACGCCTGCTGTGAGCCTGCGTCATGCCCTCCAAAGAAACACATTTATCTGACTTTAAGTTACCTGCAAAATGCATACACGTTATTTTAGCCCCTATCTGCAACACTAGTAAAAAAAAAAAAAAAATCAATTATACTAAAGAAAGTAACAGGGCTTCTCTCAGAATGGCCCAGGGACAGGAGCAAGAGGTCAGCACCACACACAAGCCATTTGATTACCATCTACAGTTTTGGGGACTTCTTTAGTAACGATCCACTCTCCAGGCTGCAGCAAAGACTGTCCGTAATACATGTCAGACTCCGCACTTGTGCTTGAAAATGCAGAGCTACTGGAAGGGGTCAGCTCTTCAAGTTTGAAAAAATCTAGGCCAGTTACTGTGCCACCAAAGAATCTGCAGCCACCAAGACAGCCACACTTGTTTCTGCACCTCTTATTCTTCAAGGTATCATCTGGCCACAAAAACCACAACCTAAATAAAACACAAAATAAAACAAAAACAGCATAGAATAAAACTCATTAGGAAAACCGGTAGATAATCAATTATAATTCAGTTGTGTATATATATCTATATCTAAATATATGTAGATATATATATCAAAGTACACCCAAAAAACATTTAATATTGCAGTATATCTTTTAATCAATTACCATTCAAAACAAAAACACAGCTGTGCCAACAGCAGGAAAATGGAGATAAGAATGGCAATGGCTGACAGCTGTTTTAACGCTACAGTCGTCCCTTAAAGGCTACGGCTGCTGCTCTTCCCTGCCAAAAGAGGTTCCTGCTGGACACAGTGACAGGACAGCTTCCTGGAGCAGCGGAGTGAGAGCGGGGAGCTTAGCGCAAATAATAGTGTCTTATAAAATGTTGTCTGGAAACAGTAATTTGAAATGTTACCATTGTAAAATGCATAGCATAGATGTTAAAAACATTTAAAAAGGTTATTTCCAAAGGTACACCGTCACTACAGAACCTCAAATGATGGATTTACTTACAAGTATCAGATTTCTTTACATTAACCAGGGTACAGAGAGGAACAGTCATTAAATCTTTATTTAAAATGTTCTTAATCTATCCCAACCGTAAAATTTCCTGTAAAATTATCCAGCAATTTTCAATGGACACTGATACCACTACTCTAAAAAGGTTTTCACCTACCTTTTAGTTCTCGCATCGTGAGTTTCCAAGAAATGTCTTTGTGCCTCGTGTTTAGAATGGTGATCGGCAGCTAAGGCAACATCCACTGTGATAAGACCTAAGTTGGCTGACCCAGCTTCCAGCCAGTAGGCTCTCCGCAGCACTGCTGGCTGAAGGCCAGTCCTGCAGGTACTTAACTGCTCGATGTACTGTCTCACTTCAAAGTCCTGGACTGCAGCACTTACTCCTTCCCCAACTGACTGATTGTGAAGGTTACAGTTTGCAACTCGAACTGCACCCATCTAAAGTGGAGTTGGAAAGGAAGCAAAGCTGTGATTCAGTATTTTTAAGTATCTTAGCAGAAACTACAGACACACAGACACACAGACACACACACACACACACAGACACACACACACACACACACACACACACACACACACCCCAACTAAGTAAATCAGTGACTTCTAAAGAGCAGATGCAAGTAAGGAGCCCACAAAGGAACAAGAGAAGGCAGAGGATTGAAACCACAGGAACATGGCAGGTTTAATTTAACAAATAAAAACCCATAGAGCAGAGGTGGTAAGCAAATGATTTCAGAAGCCAAGGGGGAAATATAAATGGGTAAAACCAACAGACATCCCAAACAAACCCTTTTTCTTAACTGTTTAGAGAGAGAGAGAGAGAGAGAGAGAGAGAGAGAGAGAGAGAGAGAGAGAGAGAGGAGGAAGGATGGACACATTTGGAAGTCAGAAGACGGCGTTCAGAGTTAGTTCTCTCCTTGCACCTTGCTGAGGCAGGCTCTCTCTTCCTTCTGCTGCTAGTCTGCAGTTCTAACTGGCCTGCCTGCAAGCTTCTGGGCGGCCCTCATGTCTCTGCATCCCACCTACCCATCAGAGTGCTGTAGACCTGTTTCAGTGCACCCAGCTGTTTAAGTGACTCACAGTCCAGTCTTTTTAAAACACTAAACCATGGGCGTGACTACACCTGCTATTTTACATCCTGCCATGAATCAATGTCACAGTAATTCAAGGAGAAAAAGTGGTGGAAGTACTAACAGAAAAAGCAGTTCAAGAAAATAGGCATGAGTATAAGGTAGGAATAGTCAATGAGATCACACAGTACAAAGGTTTCAGAATATAAAGAGTTACTTTAGTAAAAAGAAAATAAATTACCCTGGCTAAGAAACAAATGGTTACCTTTATATTTGTAGCACAACCATGTTCCACAATATAAATATCAGCTCCATCTACTGCTAAACGAGTCATGGTGTATTTTAAATCATCTGATGTTGGACAAGGCCCGGGAATACAACTCAACTAAAAATAAAAAAGATAGTATAACTATTAATTCATTATTTTGGCATATAGTTTAATCTCATTATTTAAGTAAAATTCTTAAGATATGATCATTTTTTATTCAATTGAATTTCACTTCTTTATAATAACTGAAATAATCAGAAATAACAATACACTAGGAACCTAGCCTTATGTAATCATGTACCAATTTAAAAATTAGCACATCTCTCAATCTCACTCTCTGAATCTATTATATGTATATATGTCATATATACAGTATACAAACATATACAATATATATAACTTATTACCGAGAGTCAAATATGGTCAAGGTAAATGGATGAAGTAAACATACCACAAACTTAATATAAAGCTGTATACCACTTATAACCATGGTCTGCTAGTATAGGATTTCCCTATGAAAATCACATGCACAGGCACACATTTGTCACATGTGCATGTTTTCATCCCATGCACGAGGAAATCAACTATAAATATTTTCAAATTTAGGATAATACACACAAACTTCATTTCATTTTGACTCTAAAGCCGATCTGGTAATGTTTGTGTTAAAAGAAAACAGACATATTCCCACTTCAATGAACTTGAGGAAACAGAAGCCAAAAGTAAATATGCCTGGCCCAAGAACATGTGTAGCACATTAGTGACATAGGCACAAGAAGAAACAGTTGCTTTTCAGGACAATCAATGCCCTATACGAACGGATTTCCTCTAGGAAACATTAGAAGTGCTTGACGATGGCTTGGCAGGTAAAAGCATTTGCCAATACAAGCTCTTAACATAAATTCAATCTCTAGAACTCACACAAAAGGTGGAGAGAACTGAAGACATAAAGCTGTTCTCTGACCACCACACAAGTACTGAAGCACATGAGCACCCACATACATGCATCACACACACACACACACACACACACACACACACACACACACCACCACCACCACCACCACCACCACCACCACCACCCAACAACAACAACAACAACAATAAAGTGTTTACAAAGGAGAGAAACAGAATAATGTGAACTGATGAAAGAGGCACACTTTTTATAGGACAAGGGCTGACTGAAATAAAAACAAATTTCCCAAGGTATAAGATATTCTTTATCTGTACTAGTGCTAATGAATACACACATGTATACAGCTTTTTACATGTTACACACACATGTTAAAACTTATATTGTACAACTCAAAAAGAGTGGATATACCACATGTAAATTATGCAATGAACTTGGTTAATAAAACCTTTAATGACATTTTCTGGGGCATTACTGCATTTTTAACATAAAATTCTAGCAATGTAACAAACAAATACGATTTAAATGGCAAAAGCATACAGGGAAGCACTGTTAGGGAATGAAAGGGTCAACTGTTACCATCTTACCCGCACATATCTACCATTATTTTCCTTGTATGAAACTGCCACGCATTCTGTTTTCTGAAGTGTGCGTACTTAAAAGCCTGAGCGACAATGGCCCATGCTCACAGGGCATGTAGTGACAGTGGCATTAGCATTTAACACATGGCACTGTGAACAGTTTGTAGAGGCTCCTGTTACACTCCATGACCCTTGTGGAGGTGCTAAAATAACCCTAACTTGGGGCAACGCGGTATTCTGAAAAGAACATGCAGTCTGTGAAGTCAGAAATCTGACAAATGCCAATACAGAAATTAAGTGTCAGGATGTGATGTGTTAGCATTCTGTCTAAGCTCTGGCCCACAGTTACCTGGCAACAGCCAGGTTTGGTGTGCCTGAGACTGTAAGGGACTGCTTGCCCCTCCTGCTCTCTTGCTCCTCTCTGGCTCTTGTCTTCCTGCCCCCAACTCTCTCCCCATTCCCTCCCCACCCCCACCCCGTCTCTCCAGTGCTTATGGCCAGCCTCTACTCATCTTCTCTCCTCCTCCTCTTCTTTCCTCCTCTTCCTCCACCTCCCCCACCCCCTCTGCCTTTCTCTGCCCCTACTACCCTCTTAACTCTCTCCCCATGCCCTGATACACTCTATTCTATACACTATATCAGCATGAGCCCGCTGAGGAACCCCTTCCCCCATACCTCACCACACCTCCACAGAACATATCCCTCCCCCTTTATCGTTTTATAAACACATCACTATGTGAATCAAGTTACATAGGCTTTATTGTGTAAATTTCTAAATCTATATATGCACAGCTAAATTACAAACGCATAGATAGTAGAATAGTGAGATAAGATAGGAATTTTAGGAGATGTGGGGGGTGAAGATAGGGATTTTAACAAAATGTAAATTAATATAAAGTTCTTACATTATTTATATTTGTGAATTGTTTTCATACTGGCCTCATTTTAGATACAACTAAATAACTAAGAATTTACAAAATCATTAATTGAAAAAGTGAGCTATTAACTTCATGGCTATATACATATTTGATTTAAAGCTAAGCTTCAATGTTTCATTTTTAAAACGGCATGAATGGTTATAGTATGGCCAGTACACCTGTCAACATACCTTGGATTCACAGAATCGGCGATCAATTCCATGTTGGCATATTACCACTGACTTTGGTCTTTCCAGTTCATACTCCCGACATACCACATGGAAAACAAATGTCTGCCCCCATTCCAAGAGACATGCCAGCTACAGGTAATAACAGTGTGACAACAGTATTAGCTTTCTAAACAAGTGACCAGTATTCAAAGGTTTAGGAAGTCTAACATGACTCAAAGTACTGGAAATTGTGTAACTGCTACTTAATAAATACTGGCTAACTGATGATGTTCTACCTTGTTATCATTCATAAGCTTGTTGCTTTCCATTTGTGAATGTCAAAATACATTCTTAAAAGAAAACTAATTCCAATTAAAAATTCCACTTCACCAACTTCTAAAGCAAATACTTTTTAAAATCAAGGGTTAAACTTTTACTCTTCTAAAGCTAACTGGATCCACTGGATAGGTAAGTGCACAAAAAGGCACCTAAAATCCTCTAATAATTAATAATTAATTTTGAAAAATTTAGTTATCTATGATAATACTGAGTTACAATTAAAAAAAACTAGGTACTTTGAAGAGTAAAGCATTTCTGTCTATGTGACAGCTTAAGTGAACAGAATAATTCAGATACTGACTAAGATGCACACCACCGTCCAGCTGATACCCTTGATTTTATAATGCATTAGAGTTGTTAACAATAAACACATTGGGAGACAGATAAATATAATGTCATTCCAAATACATAATTTCAACAATTAAGATTATACACATTTTAGTTAACACAATAAACATAAAAGTACCTATGGATTAAAGTAATATGGTTCCACATATATAACACGCAAGATGGAGAAAAACACAAGATGATAACTGTTCTGTAAGTAATATTATTAAAGCTGAATTAGTTGGTCTTCCAATATTGGAGCATCTTTTCCCCAAAAAACAAGTCTAAAATTCATGTATTATATGGAACTATGTATCAGTCAATCATATATGGCCTGGAAAAGTAAAAATTGACAATAGTTTTTCTGTTGCTAAATTCTGAGCATCAAGAATGGCTCCCGTTAGAACAGCATTACTAGGATACAATAAACTTCAGGCTGGCTTACAGTGACTCTTTTTTTTTTCCTTTAAAGGTATTTACTTATTTATTCATATCTGGATTGCAGTGCCCTCTCCCTCCCTTCCTCCCAGTCTTGTCCTCACAAATCCCTCCTCTCATTATACCCTCTGAGGAGAAGGGGAAGCCTGGCTTGGGCACCACCAACACCCGCTCCCTCACCCCACCCCCACCCCAGGATATCAAGTTACAGAGAACTGAGTGCATCCTCTCCCACTAGGGAAAGAGGATCCAGTGGCAGGCAAGAGAGAGAGAGAAACACAGATGATAGGAGACAGTACTGTGAGAATAAACCTATGGGGACGGCGCTGGGAAACGCTACCTGTGGTGCGGTGACTTTAGCTGTAAGGCTTCCAGCCTGCACATCAATCAGCCACGCATATTCTAAGGAGTCACTTCCTAAGGGAAGACCTTCAGCTGAAAACATGGCGTGTGCTCTCAGCTGGAGACCTGACAAATTGATGTGACCTTCCCTGAGTACTTCATCCGCGGGGGGTCGCTGCTGAAAACAACAATAAGATGGTAAGAAGTCCAAGAAAACACACTTCGATTTCTAGAGGCTAGTCCCCCATGGTTATGAACAATAAAATTATGCTGTCTGGGAAGTAAGACATCAGAGTTTTCCTGCTTATATGGTACATGTGAGGCCTATCACAAGGAAAGATAAAAGTATGCAGACCTCAGACTGGTAATGGCTGGTAACACGAATGAAAACAAGTTAGTGCTCTGACAGGGAATGGAAGGGGTCAATCTTGTAGGGAGGCTAGGAATCATACTGTTAAAATACTAAAACAAGAAAACTGAAAAAAGACTATAATAAATTAAGAAGGTAGGGAAAGAAATGGAGAACCAATACCCATACAGATTTTGAGGACTATTTTTACAAATGAAAGGATAATTTTATTTCATAGACTTATATATAAATTTACCAATAAAGTGCCTAAGACATATTATGTCCTAAAACAAAGTGTTCCTTGATACCTTGGCTCTACAGAGCATGATTAGGAATACATACAGGCCTGGAGATGTATCCTAGCCTAATGATCGAACGTATGCTTCGCATACATGAAACCCTGGGTTTGATCCCTACTAACACATACAGGCAGGAACACACTCACCCATGTTGTTTTGGAAATGCCCTTAAACACACAGACATTTTCCCATCTTCTCTATTATTTCTGTCCATTTATTATTAGCTCCCATAAGAACCTCACACAGCCTCCTAACATGCACTTTTTATCTTTTTGTTCCCACTCTACCAACATTAAAACAGATCGGTCTAAAATGCAAATATGATCATAATCTTACTGCCAGACCCTATTATATGCTACCAAAGCACAGTGTATATCTCCTCCTAGTACTTTTTAAACTTGAAATTATTTGTTTTAATTTCAATTTTCTCCCTATCATCTTCTCCACTAAAATCACTTAGGTAAGGACCATTGCTATTTTGTTCACCAAGAATGTCACTTTACCTAACATTGTGACAAAAAAAGTGGAAACTATTAACTAGCTAGAAAGATTTGTTCTGTTGAGCCTTCAACATAACAATCATTATTAGGATAGTTCACAGATATTTAGTAAGCTGTTACTACTATGGTCTTTCTTTCTGTGTATGTGTATAGGCCCTATCATGAGGTTACTTGTCCCTGCCTTGAAATTCATTTATGAGAATGCACTTTTTAAAACATTCTTTGAAGATAAGGACTAAATCCATAAGAAGTTTTGTAAAGAAAACTTCAAATTATAACTGAAATAACTCTAGAAGCTCTTCTACAATTTTAATTTTATATGAAATGTATGATTTTACATAATTTACTGATTCTCTATGCCTTAACTCTTTTTATTAGAAAGAATGTAGAAAATAGTTAATAAAAGTCTCTTCTGAAAAAAGTCATAATTTTCAACTTATCTGATTCATCAAAATGAGTACTATACTTTGAATGTTATGCCTTGCACATACTGTATCAAGTTGAATTGTAACTCCTAAAAAAATAGGTTCGGTCCTGAAACCTATGCATATGACATTTTGAAATACAGTTTTTCAGGTATAATCACTTTAAGATAAGGTTGTGGTAAGTTAGAATGGACCCTAATATCGCCGGTGTTCATATAGGAAGAGAAAATTAGGACAAAAAGCTACACAGAGAGGATATCATTGAGAACTGAGGCAGATCTGATCAATGCCTCTCCAAGCTCAGAAATACCAAGGGCTGCTGAGAACTCCCAGCAAGGAAGAAAGCTGGGAAGTGTCTTCAGCCCACTAGCATCTTACCACTGTGAACACCCAGAGCTGTCAGAGGATAAATGTCTTCCTATTTAGCAACACAATCTACGGACTTTATTAGGATAGCTTCAGGCAGCTAATACAGATCAGCAGTGACCATTAAGTAAACAGTGTTGTCACTTCATAATCGTACACAGCAGCCAACCCTTGCCTTCACAACCTTTATTTAGAGCACCTGGGTAAGAGTAATGCTCCCAGGTAATGCTCTCATCACTGTCCCTTGGGAGGGGTCACCCTGTGAAGCTTCCTACGACAAAAACACACTAAACAGTGTAGGCCAATGAACAAATGCTTTCTTACTCTAACAGAATGTCAGCAAGGTAAACAGGTAAGCAAATTTGTGGAGTATGAACACGGCCCCCTTGTGTTTGGGAAGAAATATGAAGTTCAAATAACCTAGGAAACAAAACACCAACAAGATTTCTACAACTATCTTCAAATCTCCTTCCCATGAATTATTTTTCTAATTCTCCAAATTTCATCTCTCTATAAACCATATACCTCAATAATATGAATAGATGTAAAATTCCATAATGAACTCAACAAAATGCTTTTATTTTAAATCTAGTAAAGCCTTTTGTGAATGTGGCAATTAAAAGTTGAAGCCTGATTTTGGAATCCAAAGAAACTAGAAATCCACCTAAGATTCTCAGAATTCACCCATAAGAAAATAATTTCCCCTTTATTAATATCAAGGCTTTAAAAAAAGAGTTTTCCTTTCCCCTCCCCTCCCCTTCCCTCCCCTTTCCACATACACTTATCCCAGAATACAAATCAGCTGTAGCAACTCACTAATCACAGAAAGGAGGTCCAATTTCTTTCAAGTTCTATGACAAATTAAAGCTTTATGCAAATGAGATTCTATGGTGACAGTTCTGCCTCTTCCTGTTAGTGTGAACATACATACAATAAAACGATGCTGAACTATGAACACACACACACTATGCATATCGTGTACAACCTGAATCTAAACTGTAACTATATAAAAGTCTTATAGTTTAAAAGAATTTAGGTGGAGTGGTATATTAAAAAGCCTTCCCTAAAATTTTTGTTATTTCCTAAAACTCTTTAATTATCTCAAACTGAATGTTTAAGAAAGAAAAATAAGAACATTATCTAGCACCAATTACTGATTTCGACTATTATGATCTCAGCTATATCAGATATACAAATACAAAAAATAAAATTCTACAAATAGTGGAAACTTAATGCAGTGGAAATTCGTGGAATCTGTAAGGGTAACCCTAGAGAGGGAATCTGGGAGGTCCTCTAGCTTCGGAGGACACAGTCTGAACTGGCCATCTTTTGTAATTCACAAAAGACTTCTGTTGATGGGACTGGGTTACCTTCAGTTGTACTGTTGGCCAAAGGCATCCCATGGAGATCCTGAAACTCAGGCTGATGCTAGGACAGAAGGTCACTATCTGAAAAGTGACAAGAGCCCCACTGATGAGGACAACATCCATGCAGCTTAATGTAGAGAGGTAGAGCTGGTATAAGCACTGAGCCTACATTCTAGACTCTTTGGCACAAGAAGATACTCAACATGTTATGGAAAGAGAAACCTAGACACCAACCCAACCACAAAGGATGTGCTGCAAAATGTGCTGGGACACTGGTGGTACAGAACTTGTAGGAGTGACCAACCAATGTTTGGTTTTACTTTAGGCGCATGCCATGAGAGAGCCCATGCCCTACACTGCCTGGATGGCCAGGACCTGCACCTAGGGTAGAACCCAATACGACTGGGAAAAAAAAAAAAAAACAATGAAATTATTACTAATGACAGCCTGCTATCTTCATAGCTTCACAGATTGGTGCCTTGTCCAGTCACCATCAGAGAGGCTTGCTGCAGTAGCAGATAGGACCCACAGCCAAACACTATACAGATAGAGAATCTAAATTGTAGGGCTCCATTGGGTCCCTCCCTTTGGTGATCAGGGAAACCCTCCTTAGAAGAGAGGGAGGAAAGAGTGTAGGATTCAGAGGGGATGGAGAACACCAAAAGAAAATGGCCCACTGAATCAACTAAGCAGGTTTCAGATGGGCTCATATGAGACTGAAGTGGCAAAAAATGGGGCTTGCATGGGTCTGCATCAGGTCCTCCAAGTGTATTTTATGGCTATTAGCTTGGTGTTTTTTGTGGGACTCCTAACTGTGGGAACAGGTATTTCTCCGACTCATTTGCCTCCTCTTAGAGCTCTCTTCCTCCTTTTGGGTTTCCTTGTCCAGCCTCTATAGGAGGGCTTTTGCTTTTCTTATTCTACCCTGTTTTGTCCTTTTGGCTGTTGTTTCTTGGAGGCCTGTTCTTTTTCTGAAGACAAAATGGATGGGGAGTGGATTTGGGATGGACTAGAGGGAGCTGGGAGGAGTGAAGAAGGGAAACTGTGGTCAGGATGTGTTGTATGAAAGAAAATGTATTTTCAATAAAGAAAAAAGCTTTTTTCAACTTAAAAATAAAATAAATAAAATTACAATAAAATACAAACTTGCCACAGATGTGGGTTCATGCCTAGAATTCCAGCACTCAGGAGGCTGAGAGGCAGAAGATTACAAGTTCAAAGCAAGCCTGGATCCTTAGAATATCACTGGCTCGCACAAATAAAAATATAATCAGCTGTGGTTAAAACAAAAAGTAAAAATGGCCATCCTTTTTAAAAATAAAGTGATCAGTTACCACACATGATCCATTATAAGTGACCGTGTACTAATGGTTTGGAGATGTGCATTTTCATTTTTGTGTTTGCCTTACACTAAACTCCACTTGTATTTTGACATCACACACACTTGTAGTAACAGGTTCCAATAAAAGCTGTTTGACATTTAATAAATAATTGCAGTATCAATCTACCCAGGATTAAAATAAATCATTTGTTTAGAGTCACTAGTTCTCTTCCAGAATCCCAGAAAGTATGATGAGGGAACTTTCAATATATTATCTAAGTATATTAGGTGACTGAGAATTAAATCATTGAACATGTGCGTTTTATGGTACTGGTTAATAGAAATCATTCCCTTCTATAAACATCAGAAAGTCATGACTATTTCATTCCATTTCTAAAAGCAAAAAAAACCGGGGCTGGGGATTTGCTCAGTGGTATTTCATTCCAGGCCCTGGGTTTCCCCAGCTCGGAAAAAAAAAAAAAAAAAAAAAAAAAAAAAAAAAAAAAAAGCAAAAACCAGTAAAACATAATTAGGATGACATGAGGACTAGCACAAACGAAAAAAGATTAACTCTACAGACAGCTCTTATATATCTACATATATACAAAGCCGCTACAGTGAAAGTAAAAGTCTATTTTAAAAAAAAACCATGGGGTTGGGGATTTAGCTCAGTGGTAGAGCGCTTGCCTAGCAAACGCAAGGCCCTGGGTTCGGTCCCCAGCTCCGAAAAAAAAAAAAAAAGAACCACGTACGGAAGCTAGCACTATTTTAACCATCATATATATTAACAATAAATATCTTAAATGTTTACCATACGTCAGTTTGACATTACCTGATAATTATCACTGACAAACACATTCAGCGGTGACAGGACAAGCTGCAGCATGGTCTCCCTGAATCCTTTTTTCATTTCAAAACAAAGTCTTTCCAAGAACGCTGCAGGGCACTCAGGACCATCCGTCGTTCCATGCTGGAGTTACACAGAACGTCAAAGCAAAAGTTCAGACATGACAATCATGAGTAGGAGATTTTGAATCTTCAAAGGGAATAGTAGCGCACACTGACCAAATGAACTATTCTCTCCGCCTTTTAACAACGTAAGAACTAGAGGTGACTCCTGCTACACAACCATGGTATATATGGCCTGAAGTCAGACTGCACACAGTGCCCTGGAGTCCCCTCGCCCTGTATGGCTCTGAAGCTCCTGGCTTCTTGGCTCAGGCCAGGTCAGCCGCACAGGCTCAAGGACAAGCGTCAAAGTGAAGCAGAACCGAACTAAATCCTAAATCCAAACCTGTAACACAATTCAGCTCCCAAGGTCAAACCTGAATGTCTTTCTTCTTTTCTTTTTTCCAGAATGCCCCAAACTGGTTCGTGGTCTCATGATAAAAGTTAAAAAAACAAAAGGAGGTGAGGATGTGGAGCAAGGGGGACACTCCTCCATTGCTGGTGGGAGATCAAACTTGTACAACCACTTTGGAAATCAATTGGTGGTTTCTCAGAAAACTGGGCATATATCCAAAAGGTACTCCATCATCCCACAAAGTTATTCACTCAACTATGTTCATAAAACTTTATTTGTAATAGATAGAAACTGGAAATAATTTAGATGTCTCTCAACTGAAAAATGGATAAAGAATGTGGTACATCTACACAATCAAATGCTACTCACTATTACAAACAGGACATCATGAAATTTGCAGGCAAATGGAACAAGAAAATATTAACCTAAGTGAGGTAACCCAGTCCCAAAATGACATGCACAGTATGAATTCACTTATAAGTGGATATTAACCATAAACTACAGGTTGCCTATGCTATACTCCACAGAACAAAGGAGGCTGGACAGCAAAGAGGGCACAAGCAAGGATGCTTGAGTCTCACTTGAAAGGGAGAATAGAATGGTCATGGAAGGCAGATGGAGGAAGGGAACTGTGTGGGCGAGATCAGGAAGGGAAGTTGGGGGTTTCAGAGTAGGGTATAGGAAGGGGCAGGGGGTATAGCCGGATGACCATGAGAATGAATGGAAATCTGCAACTGATGGAGCGGGGTACTGGTAGGGGGGTATCTCCAGGAAGAAATGGAGACCTAGGATAGGTGAACCATCTAAGAATCAACGTAGGTATCTTTAGCTGTGACTCACAGCATTGTGGTTATAAAGCCTGGGGAGTCTGCCTCCTGTGGTCAGGCAGGAAGCCAGTGGAGCAATAGGGACACCAACACAACACCTCCCACAAAAATTTCAACACAAAACTTATCCTGTCTACAAGAAATGCAGGTACGGAAGATAGACTAGAGACTAAGGGAATGGCCAACCAATAACAGGGCCAACTTGAGATTCATGCCATAGACAAATATGAAATGCTCTGTCATGCTCGCAGACAGGAGTATAACATTGTCTTCTGAGAAGCTCCACCCACCAATTACCTACACATATGCAAACACCCACAGCCAAACAGTAGATAGAGCTTGGGGACTCTGATGAAAGCATAGGAGGAAGGACTGTAGGCCCCAAAGACCGACAGAATCAACTAACCTCATCCCTTGGGGCTCTCAGAAACTGAACCACCAACCAAAGAACGTACACAGGCTTGATCTAGGCCTCCCTGCACATATGTAGCAAATATGGAGCTTGGTCTTCAAGTGGGTCCGGAACAACTGGAGCTGGAGTTTTTCCTGTCTGTGGGATATGTTCTTCTAGCTGGGCTGCCTTGTCTGGCCCCAAGAGAGGAAGTGAGAGGAAGTGCCCAGACTCACAGAGCCTTGAAGTATTAGGATGGTGAGATACGGGGTGGGGGTGGGGGGTAGTGGAAGGTCGTGGGGAAGGTGTCAACCCACTCAGAAGAGAAGGGGAAGGGTGAATGGGGGAAGAATTGTGGGAAGCGGTGACCAGGAGGAGAGCAGTGAATAAATTAAATAAGTAAAAAGTAAACTAAAAAAATAAATTAAAAAAAAAGAAAATGTAAAATTCTAGATACACAGCTTCCTATGTTAGACAGGTATCATAAAATAGATACCACACTTACCACAGGAAGGCGCCCATGAACCTTATACAAATTAACAAGTACAGTAATATCCCAGGGCCGCAAAGCGAGTGGATGGATTGACTTGGCTGAACTTTCGTTTTCCCTTTTGTCACTGTCCATTCCTACAGCTGTCCACCCAGAACTGGAGGATGTTGACAGTGACAGAACGGGACTTGAAATGACCTCTTCAAAGTCCATGTACATGTCATCTTCTCCAAAGTAGTTTTCCTGTCAGCATTTAAACAAGCTACCATTAATGAGGGATGAGTCTCTGAGCCCTACGTTATACAATATGCATCTCGCTAAACTGCTGTATTTAACTAAAAGCATCAGGTCTACTTAAGTCATATGAAAAAGTGCATTTCTCTTAGTAAATAAATATTCTGCACTAAAATATGCAACATAGTAAAGCTCCTAGACAAGTTACAAAAATGTAGGTCTTCAAAGATATCTCTGAAGGTCTGAATAGCTCAATAGTTTTCAGTCTCTGCTTCTCAAAACTCTGAGATAATCCCAGAGAAAGGTTCTGAGCAAAGAGATCCAATCACTGAGAACTAACTTGGCTAAGTCTGATTACATAAATATATGATTATATAGTCAGCTAGAATTTGTCCCAGAAATGTTCAACAGCCTTAGCCTTAGCTTATATTACTAAGGAAGCAGAGTATAACTTACTAACAATTATCAACTTTCTTTTCACATACTTCATTGATTTTTATTCTATATCCAAGTATTTATAGTATTATTCTGATTTTCATACATTTGTAAACAAAACATTGTCTTAAAAAAATTTAGTTTTGATTGAAGTTTTCTTTTTCCATTGACTATAAAATTTCATTTTACCTACTTGATCTGTGAATATGAAGGAAAATCTATTAAGTATTACCACTGTTAGTTATATTGTTCAGTATGAGAACCAAGTCAGTACTTTGGCATGTTTTGTACTGCTGGTTACTGACAAATTTATTTTATGACTAGGTTATAAATAACAGGTCAGAGAACCTTCTCCTAGGAAAGGATATTCTTTTGACTCATTTAATTAATAGAAAGACTAAAAATTAAAAACCTACTACTATTGATTCAACCAGTACCTTTCCCTCTTTTCTCTAGTCCTGTCCACCTGTAAATAGCACAGATGCAACCTAAAACCTTGATCATTGTTCTTGTAAAACAGGATAAAAAGCATGAATAAAAAATAAACACTGTTGAGCTGAAGAGATGGATCAGTGGTTAAGAGCACTGACTGCTCTTCCAGAGGTCCTGAGTTCAATTCCTAGTAACCACATGGTGGCTCACAACCATCTGTAATGGGATCCAATGCCCTCTTCTGGTGTGTCTAAAGACAATGACAGTGACACTTACAAATAAATAATTCTTTTTTAAAAAGAAACACTGTAATATCTTAATCCCAACACTAAATTTCATGTGTATACATGTGTGCTAGAGATGTATAGTACATGACTATGTGGTGCATGCACACGCAGAGGTCGGGGAAGATGTTGAATGTCTTCGGTTGCTGCTATCCTTACTCTTTGAGAACAGTCTTACTGATCCACAGGATCACCACTCAACTAGGCTGCTTGGTCAGGACGCTTCCAGAACCACACAAGTGCATCTGACTTCTCCCACTCAGGTGCTTATGCTTGTACAGCAAGCTCTTTTACTAACTGAGTCATTTCCACAGGCTCTAGAATATTAAATTTATAAGAACAAATGTGTTTGCTGTTCAAACTCAACACAATAGTATTCAGCTGTTTTTCTTGTATTAGTGGTTTTTATTTTTGTTACTAGTTTTGTTCACTTGCTTGGTTTTTTTTTTTTCCTTTTTTGAAAGAGATAGAGGGAGAAAATATATAAAGTTAGGTTTGTAGGGAGGAGGGGAATATCTAAGAGGAGTTAGGAAAGGGAAAAACATGAAAAAATTATTTTCATAAAAAAAAATCTGGTCATTTGGGTGGGTGGGGGTAGGATAGAGTACAGCCAGTTACATACATAAAATACCTAAACAACTATTTAAATCCAACTAGATATTCCTAATGGCCCTAATTTTCTATTTTCACTGCTCAGCATATGTTTAAAAATGTAAGTTTTTCTTAAAATAATACCTTTATACATAAAAAGGCATTTAACAGAGGTCCATAGAGAGTTATCTGAGAATCTGGGGACAGTTCCATTTCTACATGAAGTTTATCAGGCGGAAGTTCTGAAGGATCAACAGGAGGGCGTGGTGAAGTGGATGGTGAAGAAACAACTCTCTCTGATGGCTTCTGGGCTGGCCTTAATACAGATAGCATTGTTTCTTCCATTTCTGACACTGGAATAAACAGACAGAGGTGAAAGATTAGTATGCCAGGAAAAAATGAAATGACTGTTTACCAGTTCTTCAAGGAAGTTATAAAAATTTCACTGTGTTTATATAAAATGAAATAATCATAAGAGTATCTGTAATATTTAACAAAAAAAGAACCCAAAACCTGAAAAACCAATAATGAAGAAAGCAAACAACAATAAAGAAAGAATAAATTAGAATTTGGGACTCAATAAAGGTCCCATTACACATAACATTTAAGTCCCTAAAATAGAAATTCAGGTCATAATAGGCACCAACTATATTTAGACATTAAAGAAGTTGCTTTTATATACAATTATTTAAATATGCGTGATATTTTTAAATGTTGTAAGTATGGATAACTATAAAAACTGTTCCTTGAAACATAACAAATTAGAAAATACAGAGATAAAAACCATTGAACTCCTGAATTCTTTGTCCACACTCAGGAATGCATCACATTGTCTTTGATAACGTGTAGATCCCATGATAGTCGTGAAAGTGCATTAAAAACCAGCATTCCGCTCAATCAGGCATCAGAAATCTACTGTATGGCACACCACATAGCACACCACACAGCACACAGCACACAGCACACAGCACACAGCACAGCACACAGCACACAGCACACAGCACACCACACCACACACCACACACCACACACCACACAGCACACAGCACACCACACCACACACCACACAGCACACCACACACCACACAGCACACCACACCACACCGCACACCACACAGCACACCACACAGCACACCACACAGCACACCACACACCACACAGCACACCACACAGCACAGCACACAGCACACCACACAGCACACCACACAGCACACCACACAGCACACCACACACCCCCACACAGCACACACACCACACAGCACACACACACACACACCACACACAGCACACCACACAGCACACAGCACACAACACACCACACACCACACACCACACATCACACAGCACACCACACAGCACACAGCACACCACACACACACAGCCACCACACACACACACACACAGCACACCACACAGCACACCACACAGCAAACCACACAGCACACAGCACACCACACAGCACACCACACAGCACACAGCACACAGCACACAGCACACAGCACACACACAGCACAGCACACAGCACACAGCACACAGCACACAGCACAGCACACAGCACACGGCATACAGCACACAGCAAACAGCACACAGCACACGGCACACTACACTTTATACTTCAGCTTTGCTAGTTTTGCTTTGGTAAACCTTGGAAAAATGCATCTCTTTAACTCTAAAATAAGCATAACTATATTATCCATGTCACAGAGAGCTAATAAGGGTCAAATGGCATAATAAGTAAGAAAACTGCTTGATTCAAGTTTTGGTACAGAGTAAATGCTCATAAAAATTATCTATAATTATTCAAAAGTAGTTAAAGGATACAAATTCATAGGTATCTGAGAATACACACCTATCAATTAATTTTAACTTTTGTAGCTTCAATAAAGTATTACTAAAACAGTAGTTGTTTAAAAAGAATGATATTCAAAACACTTACATGACTGTTTTAGCTGCTCATCTGCTTTTTGTGGATAAATTGGATGCCAGGTGTAATCAATGGTAAGCATGACACTTGGGACAGTCCAGCACTCAACCCAACCAGCCCTTCCAATACAAACAACAACAAGATCTGTTCAGACACTTAATCTGTAGTTGTGTAGGACACTAGCTGCAGAGAAAGCTTATTTTCAAAGAACTTCTCTGCCTGTGACAGACCCCGCAGACCACTGTCCCGCCTTACTTTTCCTGGGTGACGTTGCGCCACTTTGGCTTAACTGTCTTCTGGCCACTCTGACACTCGGCAGGGATACCAGCTTCAGAAGCCATCTTATTTGGGTGACAATTCTTTACCAGCATAAATAATGAGTATTTGCTAGGGTGGCAATCTGGTAGAAATAAATGAAGATCAACATCTTCTCCCTAAAAAATAATTTATAATAATCATCAGTACATAAATATATTAGCACACTAAAAACACTTAAATCTACCTATATATTCATGAGAACAAGTGAAAATCAAGTGATAAATTTTAAATACCATATTTACACTGAAAAGTCAGATAAATACCAGGAATAAGATTTAACAATGACTAAAATTAAATTGTTCTAGAAAATATAGAACAGATATTACAGAAAGCAATGCAGAGTTTCCAAATAGCAATTCGATGACTATTTTTGATGGTTGTTTATGGATATAACATCATATTCAATTTAAGAAAATCAAAACTTCTCTGATATAGGATCAGGTAGAGTATGTTCTAAAATTTCTTAACTTGACCTTGGCTGTGTTTCACTTTTTCTTATGGCTCTTCTATTCTCATTTTAATGCCTAGTTTCTCAGCAGATAACACAGAGTAGGGTGGTTAAAAGAATGCTGCACCCTAAGCACACTGTCAGGGTTCAAAATCCAACTTGGCAACTCACTAGTTTCATGAAACTTTACATAACCTGTTACCCAGTTTTTATGCATCCTCCCTCCTGTAAGTCAGTATAGCTCAAATTCTCCTCAGTTTGTCATCTTCTGGCCTCTGCGTCCTGAATACTCCAATTATAGGATCATGCCCAAATACACCTCAGTGTTCTAAGATACACGTGGTGGTAACTATATCAAGAAGGCTTATAAAACCAAATGAGTTACTATGCATACAGCACTCAGAACAGTGTCTTGTTCATTAATAAAGGGTTAATAGGTGTTAATTGATTCTATCATTACTGCTGTTGTTACTACTATAATTCAAATAGTATTGTGATTGGTAACACTTATCCAGACATTAACGTCAGGTATGTCACAAAAATTTTGAACTTAGACGTAGATAATTGCTGCCTTATAGATAAACTAAAGAAAAGAACTTATGGTTGTTCTCTGAATTTATGGTTTAACTAGGAATCAAATAGGAGGAAGCACAAATTTTTTATTTAACACATTATCAGTAGAACGGGCTCTACCAACAATTAAAAAAAAAGATTAAAGAGATAACAAATGAATCCTAAGAAAATAGATTGTATTTTAGGTCAATTTCTTGGGTGCTGTTAACAGGAAGGACAGAGGAGGACGCAGACACTAAAGCTCCTGCTCACTAACGGGAGAAATGAAGGGATAGGCACACAAGTTCCGGGAACTCAAACTGACTAGTAACCTGTGGAATACACAATACAACCAATTATACCTACTCTTAAGGAGAATCTAGTATTGCATGTTGCTGGAACGAAGTCCGTGAAAGGCAAAGAAAAGTCAATGTTCAGTGTTTCCCCACAGGCTGCCAGATACACTAAAAAAAGAAAAAGTAGATCTGCTTTAATATCAACAAAATTTAAATGGCAAAACTACATTAAATGTACACATAAGTAAGATTAACTGTATGGAAACATGAAAATTGCAGCCAATTCTCAATTAGTCTAATATAGGAAAATCAACTCTAGTTATAAGTGAAAGAAGAGAGAAGGAGACTCAAGGAAAGGCAGTAATGTGAGCTGACCCTGTAGAAGGTCTTCAATCGATGTGGCCCTGAGAAGAAACTGACACAGGAGAGTACTCACCATGTGTAACACTGGATGGGATGGGCATAGGGATAATGGGGGGAGAAGAGCTCTCAATACTGAGAAAAGGGGGCTTCCTGATTCATACGTTCTTGTGGGCAGGCAACCTTTGTGCCACTTACATAATTTGGCCTGACTTAGCTACTGAGGAAGCAGGCACTAACAGGACCAAAAATAGATCTTGTGGCTAGAAGGGAGCTCACTTTTTCTGCAAAGGCCTAAGCGCTCCATCACTACAGGTTATCAGATTTTGTCTTAAGGGACAGACTACAAGGGCAGAACATTTGATTTCTAGGACAGAGGAAAGAAGGGAGGAAGGGAATCCACCGAACTTTGACACTATTGGCACATCTTAATGAGTACTAAGCCAAATTCCTAGCATTCTTACCGTTTTCCTGTTGTTTAGTGGAACAGTCAATCCAGTTATGTTGATTGGCAGCCCAAATCATTTCAAACTGATGAAACATGATTTTAAAATTCCATGTGTATGGAACAAATGAGAAAATGTCTGGAGCATTATCACTAGACCAGTCTTGAATTAGATCTAAAAAATATTAGAGAACAAAAAGCAAAATCAACTGAAGATACACGTGCACACGCATACACGCACACATTTTCTAATTATTCAAAAATTCTTTTGCACATTAAAGAAAAAGAATCTTTATACTTGTATACCTATTTCTTTCAATCCTCTTCTTCTTATGTTGATTTCTAACTTTTCTATGAGGGGCTTGCTATTTTATAAGTGAAATCTATTGCACTTTAATAAATGTTCTTAATAACAAATACAGCTAAGCATAGTAGTAGACACATGTAATCTCAGCACTCAGGAGCCAGAGGTAGAACATCTCTGTGAAAAAAAAAAATATATATATATATATATATGTACATATATATGTATACACACACACACACACACACACACACACACACACACACACACAGAGTTACGCCACTGTTTCAGATGAAACACTGGAGTTTCGGATAAACATTTTTCACATTTGTTCATGAAATAAAAATCTACTGAGTGCCTAGTGTGTGGCTGCCTTTGTTCTAGATTCTGGGACTGCAATGAAATAAACAGTCTCAAAAAAAAAAAAGGAATGTGGTCATCTTAAAAGTACAAAACAATCATCACTGCTTATGTGTTATGGCTAATTTGTTGCTTAAAGGTGTTATATAAATGTTTATTATTATTATTATAACTATTATAATTGTGTGTATGGGTCAGACCATAATCATGCCACAGTGCACGTATGAGGAGTATGTTATGGAGTCAGTTTTCTTCTCTCACCTTCACATAGGTTACAGGGATCAAACTCAAATCCCCAGACTTATGCAGAAAGCACCGTTATATGCTGAACCACCTCACCGGTCCCTAATTGCTGCTTTAAAATTTGTGTTCAGAGATGTAGTCTGTTTCCTTTGGAATCTTAATTGTCTTTTAAACCCAGAAGCAAAGGCTCTCTGACTGATAACACCAGCTCTGGTGTACAGTACTCCCACAACCTTTTCTTCTGGCTTCCTATCACCTGTATGTACTATTACTCATTAATACCTTTGAAAAATAGCTCTGATCGTAAAGGTGTCAAAGTCATCTTAGTACACACATAGAAGATAGAAACCCTGATGCTATATGCACAAAACTAGGTAAGTGTGTTTGACTTTGACATCAGACCATAATAAATTCAAGTTTTGGCTTTATTTTATTAGTGATGTAATTTGTGTTATTTTCTGCTATATAAGAGAACAATTTTCCTAACTTATTAGAAAAATGGAGATGATCTGTGTGATATTTTAATAAATAATGGCACTATGTAAGCACTTCATAAATAGAATGATAACACTGAGGATACTCTAAGGAAAATTACAGGTAAAACTTAAATATTAAATGTCATTTTATTTTTATAGAGCATCTTTGAATTGAAAGAATTTGAGTTAGAATCATTACAGAAAGGGGGTGTAAATGTATGATTTCATTTAAAAATGAGCTGCCATGTACATCCATATCAATTAAAGGCACTTAATAAAATACCAATCTAACTGGAATTGACTCCATTAAGATATAAACAAATAAAATAAAAAGTATATGACTATTAACTTTTTCTATTAATAGAAAAAGGAAATTTTAATATATCAAATTTACTTTAAATACATCTTTATTTCATTTAAAAATTATAGTGGGTAGCCATCCCTTATTAACCTATGCTTACCTTTAAACACAAACACACACACACACACACACACACACACACACACACACACACACACACACACACACACACACACACAGAGAGAGAGAGAGAGAGAGAGAGAGAGAGAGAGAGAGAGATGTTTACTTTCTAACAAAGTAATTCATCATCTTCTAGGCTGACTTCTTTTCTTCTTAATAAACTCAATTTTTCATGGCTCAGCATTTCTATTCAAACTACATATCTTGTCTGAAATTAATATAGCCATCTCTCCCTAACCACAGTTTTAATATACTGTGGGTTAAAAATATTTTTATTTTAAACATATAGAAGTTTTCCCTGTCTTTATATTTCAAATAACACAAGTAATTTTACAAAATATCTACACTGCGATAAGAATTTTAAGTAATCTGTAGATTAATGAAGATTACTGCACAGAAGTATATACAATCTATACGTAAGAACCACATCATCTCATAGACGGCATTAAGCATCTACAGATTTTCTACCACAAAACGAATGACCTATGGATATCAAAGAATGACTCCTGCCTTACATTCATAACCTTACTGATGAAGGTAAATAACCATTATTAATGGCAGGTACTACCGGAAGCACAAGGTCCGTAGTCCAAATACTGATCTTAAATGTATCCTCTAATTCTGCCTCAATAATTCTATTGTAACTAAAGAAATACATAATGGAGTATTTAAAAACAATTAATATTTTTGAGATATCTAGATTAAATTAAAGAACAACTTTAAAGTAAAATTTTTAATATCATAGAGTTTAATTCCTCTCTGTTTTTAGTATTGCAGATGCAAAAATGAAATGCCTGAAAAAAGTAATATAAAGTGTTAAATATATGAAAATAGGAAAAGTCTTTAAAGATTTTATAGTAAAACACAGTAAAGCAAATGTTCTATTTCCATGGGGCAGCTGTCGATTCTTGTCTCCAAGGAGGCAGGCTCCAGACAGAAACACCCAGGCCAGTTGTCACCAAAGATAACAAGATGGCAACAGGCAAGCACAAGAACCTAAGCAACAGAAGCCAATATATTTTGACACCATCAGAACCTATTTCTTTCACCACAGGAAGCTCTGGGAACCTCAACACATCTGAAAAGCATGATGCTGAAATAAAATTCCATCTCATGAAGATGTCAGAGACCCTTAAGGAGGATATAAATAACTCGCTTAAAGAAATACAGGAATATACAGCCAAACAGATAGACACTCTTAATGAGGGAACAAATAAATCCCTTAAAGAAATACAGGAAAATACAATCAAACTTGTGAAGGATTTAAACAAAGTGGTCCAAGACCTAAAAATAGAAGGAGAAACAATAACGAAATCATAAATGGAGGCAACCCTGGAGATAGAAAACCCAGGAAAGAGATCAGGAGCTACAGATGTAAACATCACCAACAGAATACAAGAGATAGTCTCAGGCATAGAAGATACCACAGAAGATACGAAGCATAAAAAAATCCTATCCCAAAACATCCAAGAAATCCAACACAATGAGACCAAACCTAAGAATAATAGGAATAGAAGAGAGCAAAGATTCCCAGCTCAAAGGGCCAGAAAATATCTTTAACAAAATCTTAGAAGAAAACTTCCTCAACCTAAAGAAAGAGATGGTCATAAACATACAATCAGCCTACAGAACATAAAATAGATTCGTCAAGAAATGAAAATCCTCCTAAAAGCAATAAGGTCCTAGACAAATGACATGCAGATTCTAAGAGAACACAAATGCCAGCCCAAGCTACTATAACCAGCAAAACTCTCAATCATCAGAGATGAAGAAATCAAGATATTCCATGACAAAACCAAATTTAAACAATATCTATCTACCAATCTAGCCCTACAAAGGATTCAAAAAGAAAAACTCCAACATAAGGAGTATCTGCACCAAAGAAAGGACAAGGCAATGAATCATCTCATAATAAACCCAAAAGAAGAGAATAATATGCACATCATACCACTTCTAACAAAAAATAACAGGAAACAACAATCACAGGTCTTTAATATCTCTCAAGATCAATGGACTCAATTCTCCAATAAAAAGACATAGGCTACCAGAATAAAAATACAAGCAGGATCCAGCATTTTGCTGCAGACCAGAAACACGCCTCAGTGAAAAAGACAGACACTGTCTCAGAGTAAAAGGCTAGAAAAATTGTTCTAAGCAAATGGTCCCAAGAAACAAATTGGAGTGCACGTTCTAATATCTTTCAACCAAAAGTTATCAAAAGAGATGGGGAAGGACACTGCATACTCATATAAGGAAAAATCCACCAAGATAAAGTCTCAATTTTGAACATCTATGCCCCAAATGAAAGAGCACTCACATTCATAAAAGAAATGTTACTGAAGCTCTAAAACACGCATTGTACAACACACAATAATAGTGGGAGACTTTAACACCCCAGTCTCACCAATAGACAGGTCACTGAAACAGAAACTAAACAGAGACAATGAAACTAAAAGAAGTTATGAAACAAATGTATCTAACAAATATATACAGAATATACTTAAAACAAAAGAATATACCTTCTTCTCAGCATCTCATGGTTCCTTCTTCATAACATACATTATAATCAGTCACAAAAAAGGCTCAACAGATAAAAAGAGACTGAAATAATCCTATGTATCCTATCAGATCACCATGGACTAAGGCTAGACTTCAATAACATGGAAAACAATAAAAAGCCCACATATTCATGGAATATGAACAACTCTTTACTCGATAACTCAGTCAGGGAAGAAATAAAGAAATTAAAGACTTTCTAGAATTCAATGAAAATAAAGACACAGCATACCCAAAATTATGGGACACAATGAAAGCAGTGTTAAGAGGAAAACTCATAGCACTGAGTGCCCTGGTAAAGAAACTGGAGAGATCCTACACCAGCAATTAACAGCACACCTGAGAACTTTAGAACAAAAGGAATCAAACATACCCGAGGTTTAAATAAAAGAATTAATAAAACTCAGAGTAAAAATCAACCAATTAGAAACAAAGAGAATGATACAAAGAATCAACAAAACCAAAAGCTGGTTCTTTGACAAAATCAGCAAGATAGATAAAGCCTTAGCCAAACTAACTAAAGGACGGAGACAGTATCCAGAATTGAAAAAAAGAAAAAAGAAAGAAATGAAAAGGGAGACCGAAAAAAAACCTGAGTAAATTCATAAAATCATCACATCTTACTACAAAAGCCTATAATCAACAAAACTGGACAATCTAGATGAAATGGATACACATACCAAAGTTAAATCAACAGCAGGTAAACTATCTAATCAGACCTATAAATTCTAAAGAAACAAAAGCAGTTATTAAAAACCTCTCAAACAAAAAAAGGCCAGGGATAGATGGTTTTAGTGGAGAATTCTACCAGACCTTAAAAGAAGAGCTAATACCAATACACCCACACTACTCACCAAATTAGAAACAGAAGGAATACTACTTAATTCAATCTATGAAGCCATAGTTACTGTCACCTAAACCATACAAAGAGCCAACAAAGAAAGAAAACTTCAGACCAACTTCACTAATGAATATCAGTGCAAAAATACTCAATAAAATTCTCACAAACCAAATCCAAGAACACATCACAACCAGCATTCACCATGACCAAATAGGTTTCATCCCAGGGATGCAGGGATGTTTCAATGTACAAAAATCCATTAATGTAATCCACTATATAAACAAACTCAAAGAAAAAAATCACATGACCATCTGATTAAATGCTGAAAAAGACTTTGACAAAATACAGCTCCCAGTCATGTAAAAAGTCTTGGAGAGATCAGGAATTCAAGGCCCATACCTAAACATAATATAAGCAATATACAGAAGGCTAACAGCCAATATCAAACTCAATGGAAAGACACTACAAGCAATCCCACTAAAACCAGGGGCTACACAAGGCTGCCCACTCTCTCCCTGGTTATTCAAAATAGCAATCAAGTTCCAGCTAGAGCAATTAGACAACAAAAGGAGATCAAGAGAATACAAATTGGAAAAGAAGTAGTAAAGGTATCACTATTTGAGGATGATATAATAGTATACACAATCAATTCCAAAAGAAAATACCAGAGAACTTCTACAGCTGAGAAACAAGTTCAGCAAAGTGGCTGAATATAAAATTCATCAGTAACCTTCCTCTACATAAAGGATAAATGGGCTGAGAAAGAAAATAGGGAAACAACACCCTTCACAAAAGTCACAAATAAAATATCATGGTGTAACTCTGGGCAAACAAGTAAAAGATCTGTATGACAAGAACTTCAAGTCTCTGAAGAAAGAAATCAAAGACCTCAGAAGATGGAAAGATCTCCCATGCTCACGACTGGTAGGATTACATAGTAAAGATGGCCATCCTACTAAAAACAACCTACAGATTCAATGACATCCCCATCAACATTCCAACACAATTTTCACAGACATTCAAAGAGCAATTTTCAACTTCATATAAAGAAAAACAAAAAACCCAGGAGAGCCAAAACAATTCTCAACAATAAAAGATCTTCTGGGGGAATCACTATCCCTGACCTCATACTACAGAGCAATAGTAATTAAAAAAACAAAAAACAAAAACAAAACAACAACAACAAAAAAAAAAACTACATGGTATTGGTACAGAGACAGACAGGTCAATCAATGGAATAGAATCAGTGACCCAGCAATAAACCCACACGCATATGAACACTTGATCTTTGACAAAGAAGCCAAACCCATATAGTGGAAAAAAGAAAGCATCTTCAACAAACAGTGCTGGTCTAACCGGCGGTCTGCATGTAGAAGAATACAAATTGATCCATATTTATCTCCCTGTACAAGGCTCAAATCCAAGCGGATCAAGGACCTGCACGTAAAACCAGATATATACACTGAATCTAATGGCAGCCTACACACTGGGAAAAGCTCTTCACTAGTCCTACATCTGATAGAAGGCTAATATCCAAAATACACAAAGAACTCAAGAAGTTAGACTCCAATAAACCAAATAACCCAATTAAAAAATGGAGTACAGAGCTAAATAGATTTCTCAACAGAGGAATCATAAATGGCTGAGAAGCACGTAAAGAAATGTTCAACATCCTTGGACATCAGGGAAATGCAAATCAAAACAATCCTGAGATTACATCTCACACCAGTCATAATGGCTAAAATCAAAATCTCAAGCCACAGAACATGCTGGCAAGATGTGGAGAAAAAGGAACACTCGTCTATTGCTGGTGGGATTGCAAACTGGTACAACCCCTCTGGACCTGGGCTCTTTTTGGTTGGGAGACCTTTAATGACTGCTTCTATTTCCTTAGGAGTTATGGGGGTTGTTTAACTGGTTTATCTGTTCTGATTTAACTTCAGTACCTGGTATCTGTCTAGGAAATTGTCCATTTCCTGCAGATTTTCAAGTTTTGTTGAATATAGGCTTTATAGTAAGATCTGATGATTTTTGAATTTCCTCTGAATCTGTAGTTATGTCTCCTTTTCATTTCTGATTTTGTTAATTTGGACACACTCTCTGTGTCCTCTCGTTAGTCTGGCTAAGGGTTTATCTATCTTGTTGATTTTCTCAAAGAACCAACTTTTGGTTCTGTTGATTCTTTCTATGGTCCTTTTTGTTTCTACTTGGTTGATTTCAGCTCTGAGTTTGATTATTTCCTGCCTTCTACTCCTCCTGGGTGTATTTGCTTCTTTTTGTTCTAGAGCTTTTTAGGTGTGCAGTCAAGCTGCTGACATATGCTCTTTCCTGTTTCTTTCTGCAGGCACTCAGCGCTATGAATTTTCCTCTTAGCACAGCTTTCATTGTGTCCCATAAGTTTGGGTATGTTGTACCTTCATTTTCATTAAATTCTAAAAAGTTTTTTAATTTCTTTCTTTATTTCTTCCTTGACCAGGTTATCATTGAGTAGAGCATTGTTCAATTTCCACGTATATGTGGGCATTCTTCCCTTATTGTTATTGAAGACCAGCTTTAGGGCGTGGTGGTCCGATAGCACGCATGGGATTATTTCTATCTTTCTGTACCTGTTGAGGCCCGCTTTTTGACCAATTATATGGTCAATTTTGGAGAAAGTACCATGAGGAGCTGAGAAGAAGGTATATCCTTTTGCTTTAGGATAGCAAAAACAATTCTTAACAATAAAAGAATGACTGGGGGAGTCACCATCTCTAACCTCAAGCTCTACTACAGAGCAATAGTGATAAAAACTGCATGGTATTGGTACAGAAACAGACAGATTGATCAATGGAATAGAATTGGAGACCCAGAAATAAAACCACACACTTACGTACACTTGATCTTTGACAAAGAAGCCAAAAATATACAATGGAAAAAATAAAGCACCTTCAATAAATGGTGCTGGTCTAACTGGCTGGCTATAAAAATAGACCCATATTTGTCACCATGCACAAAGTTCAAGTCCAAGTAGATCAAGGGTCTCAACATAAAACCAGATACACTGGATACAATAGAAGAGAAAGTGGGGAAGAGCTTTGAACTCATTGGCACAGGCAGAAATTTCCTAAAAAGAATTCCAATGGCTCATGCTCTAATATCAAGAATTGATAAATTGGACCTTATGAAACTGGAAGGCAAAGGACATAGTCAGTAAGACAAATCGGCAAACTATAGATTGGGGAAAAATCTTCACTAACCCCACATGTGATAGCAGGCTAATATCCAAAATAATGTGGTTCATTTATACAATGGAATACTACTCAGCTATTAAGCAAGGACATTCTGAGTTTTGCAGGCAAATGGATGGAACTAAAAAATGTCATTGTGAGTGAGGTACCTCAGACCCAAAAGTACAGGCACAGTATGTTCTCACTAATAAGTGAATATGAGCCAAAAAAAAAAAAAAAAAAAAAGAGTACAGAAAGAATACCCAAGATACAGTTCACAGAACTCAAAAAGATCAACAAGCTGAAGGGCCTAAGTGAGGACGCCTCAGTCCCACTTGGGAGGGAGAAGAAAGCAACCACAAAGGAGGAGAGAGGGAGGGAGGGAAAGGGGATGGGGGTGGTGAGAGGGGAACATGATCTGGTATTGGGTGGGGGAAAAGGACTGAAGACCTGAGGGCCAGCAGAAAGAATGGAAACAGGCAACCCTGGGAGGTAGGAGGTTGGGAAGACTGTCCAGAATGTAACAGAGACCTTGGAAGTGAGAGACTCTCAAGACTCAAAGAGAGGGACCGTAGATGAAAGGCCCTACGTGGGGAGAGGGAACTTGCTGAGCCCACTTCCAGCAGAAAGACAGGGCATCAAGTGAGGGCTGGGGTTACTATCCCACAGTCAAACTCTGACGCATAACTCTTCCTGTCTGAAAGAAGTGCAGGGATGGAATGGAGAGGAGCCTGAGGAAAAGGAGGTCCAGGAACAGGCCCAAAGTGGGTTCCAGCTCAAGGGGTGGCCCCAAGATCTGAAGCTATGGGGTGCTCACAAAAAGGGACCTAGCATGACTGCCCTCCGAAAGACCCAACAAGCAGCTGAAAGAGTCAGATGCAGATGTGTGCACCCAACCAATGGACAGAAGCTGCTGACCCCTGTGGTTGAATTAGGGAAAAGCTGGAGTAGCTGAGGGAGAGGGCTACTCTGTAGGAGGACCAGCAGTCTCAGCTAACCTGGACCCCCGAGATCTCTCAGACACTGGATCACCAACCAGGGAGCATACAACAGCTGAGATGAGGCCTCCAACACATATACAGCAGAGGACTACAGGTCTGGGTTCAGTCAGAGAAGATGTGCCTAACCCTCATGAGACTGGAGGCCCCAGGAAGTTTAGAGGTCTGGTGGGGTGGGTGGGGTGGGGACATCCTTGTGGGATGTGGAACCCTGGGGTGGGGGCAAGTGGACCAGGAGGGGAATAAAATCTGGAGTGTAAAAATAAATAAATAAAGTAATTAATTAAAAAAGAAATGTTCAGCATCCTTAGCCATCAATGAAATATAATCAAAATGACCCTGAAAGTCCATCTTTGTCAGTCAAAACCACAAGTGACAGCCCATGCCAGCAAGGATGTGGCAAGAACACTCCTGAATGGCTAGTGGGAACTAAAAAACTAAAAAAATAAAAAAAAAAAAAAAAAAAAAAAAAAAAACATTAATACAATGGAGTATTGCTCAGCTGTTAAAAAAAAAATAGCATCAGGAAATTTGCTGGCAAATGGACGAAACCAGAAAAACCATCCCAGTGAAAAACCAGCCATGGTCAGTGCTCACTTGTAAGTGGATATCAGCTGTAAAGTGAAGGAGAGACATGCTACAGTGTGCAGGCTCAGAGAGGCTAAGGAACAGAAGGGCTGGGGGATCTTCCTAGGAAGGGGAAATAGAATACATTTTGTGAGTGCTCGAGGTGAGTGGGGAAGGATGGGGTGGGGAGACTGAGGGAGAGAATATTAGGAGAGAACTGGGGGACATTTCAGAAGTAGGGTAAAAACCTAGTGCAATGGAAACTCCAGGGAATCTACACTAGCAAAGATTCCTAGTAACTGGGGGACATGAAGCCTGAACTGGCCATCCTCTCTAACCAGGCAAGGCCTCACGTAGAGAGACAGGGACACCAACCCAGCCACAAAAATCTCCAACTTACAGTTTGCCATCCCTGCAGGATATGCTGGGACCAGAGCCTAGTATAATTGTCATCAGAGAAACCAGAGACTTCATGCAGCAACAGATGGGGAACAGATGCAGAGTCCCACACCAAACTTAGGCAGAGTTCAGGGAGTCCTGTGAAGCGGAGGAAAGATTGGAGGAGCCAGAGGATCAAGGACACCACAAGAACAAGGCCCACAGAACCAACGGATTGGGGCTCAAGTGGGCTCACAGAGATCAGGGAGCCCGTATGGTCTGACCTAGGTCCTCTGCATCTTTCATGTTTCTGTAGTTTGAGAATTTTGTGGGATTCTTAACAGTGTGGACAGGGGATGTCTCTGGGAGCTGTTTTCTCTTACTCGGTTAACCCATCTATTGATGTTAGAATATGTGCCTGGTTGTATGGTAGATTTTTATGCTATATTTGGTTGATGTCCCTGGAAGGCCTGTTCTTTTCTGAGGAAAGGTGGGGGAGAGGGCATGGATCCAGGAGAAAGGGAGGAGGGGAGGAAGGGGAACTGCAGTATGGGATATAACATATGAGAGAATAATAAATGAAGAAAATTATAGGAAAAGGAAAGCATACATCATATCATTTTAACAGTCCCTATATTAAATGTAAAAGTGAAACCCACAGAATATGCATAAGCTCACTACAACAAATTACTCTCTATATTTACCAGAAATTACCTGTAAAGAAGTTTTTCTGGGCAAAGATGAAGTGGTATGTGGCTTTATAAACCTCCAACTCACACTGCCATGTCTGTGGCATGTTCCAAATTCTGGGGTAGCTGGCATTGATGTGAAACTGCAAAGCAAATGTTAGAGCTTCAAATGTGATAATGCTAACAGCACTGAAAATGGAGTCACTCACTCTAGTGAGTAATTAAAACTTATTACCCCGACTTTTAAAACTGCTATAAAAGGTCAGTTTCTCTGGTCAATACCCAGATCTTTGAAAATATTAAGCTTTGATGTTGCAAAATTCTCTGAGAGCAAAGAAACATTCTCTAGTTTTAGCAACAGCAGCTAATGCAGCAGGTAACAAACAGCCCATGTGCCCACTCCTCCTTTGTTGAAGGAAGGAAGGTGGAACTCCAGCATAGCAGCATAGCAGCATATGTCCTGACCTCGGCATTTCTGCAAAGGGAAAAGTTGCCTGCCTAGGAAGAGCACTGTTTTGCATAGCCCCATTTATCAGCAATAGCTTGAGAACTCTAACACATGCCAAACTGTTGAATTTGGTCATTTAAATATTATATTTTACATAATAACAGATTTTCGATAGTAATTTTGTATTATTCATAAACTGCCTACATGTTTTTATATTTATACTCCAAGAAAATTAGTTGGTTGTTTTTGTTTTTGTTTTTATCTACTGTGACATCAACTTAACCCAAACCAACAGAAAAGAATGCACTAAAGGCTAAAACAACATACCTGAGTATTTGTGCATGCTGTCCTAGATGATTATCATCTCAATCTCTCTGTCTCTCTCTGTCTGTCTCTCTGTCTCTGTCTCTGTCTCTCTCTCTCTCTCTCTCTCTCTCTCTCTCTCTCTCTCTCTCTCTCTCTCTCTCTCTCTCTCTCTCTCTCTGTGTGTGTGTGTGTGTGTGTGTGTGTGTGTGATTTTCTTACTGGTTGTGAAATTTTCGTCTTGATTACACATCCTAGTGTATAAGATGTTGACTTATAACAAGTAATTAAGAACCTTATGACATCATCTTATATAAATGAATCTTCTGTTAACACCAAACATTCTACAGAGTAGGTTGTTGTTGTTGTTGTTGTTGTTGTTGTTGTTGTTACTGCCCTTTTATAAAGTAACAGATTAATGAGCACCCAATCTGAAATTTAAACCATGGCCACTTCCAAACATCCAGGGTACCATCAAGATCTTTTTCCTTAAAACTTAGTCACTGACTTAGGACAAAAAATAAAATTAATTAAGCCCTGAGAGAAGCCCAATAGAGCCAGCACATGTGATCAAAAATTACCTTCCTTACAATTTAGGAAAACACACGAAAAATTTTTTTTGGTTCTTTTTTTTCGGAGCTGGGTACCGAACCCAGGGCCTTGCGCTTCCTAGGTAAGCACTCTACCACTGAGCTAAATCCCCAGCCCCACACACGAAATTTAAAAATTACATCCTAACAAGTTTTGGGACCCTCTAGCACTTCCTACATATCAGAAACAGAACAATATAGGAACGCCAAAAGCAGTACACAGCACCTCTCTTCTCAAGTTTGGTATAGCCAGAGTACTTACTTGACAGTTCTTAAATAAGAATACAAATAACTTTTTGAAATTTTACACTATAAAATTATAACTAAATCTGTAAGTACTAAATGAATGCATATCATATATTTAGACTTACTGCCAACATTTCTGCCTCTAAAAGGGTCCGATACTGCATACTGGTAGTAGCATCAACATGTAAGAGTTGTCCTTTAATTGCAGGGGTATAACCTAATAAATAAAAACATAAAATGTAAGAACCAGAATTTAAAAGTATACTATTAAAATGTTTGGAGTAGAACCAACTCCTACTACCCCTCAAAGAAGAAATCGTTGAAAAACAGCTTAAGTATACTCTGGTGACAGGGAACGTGCTAATGTATCAAGGGATCTTTCTCAGATCAGACAACTCGAGTAAACACCACCACCACATGGTAACTATCCTGGTTGGCTTTTGAGAGCAAACACATAGTGGTCCACTGACTCAAGCATATATTTTTTATCATTTTTTCAACTACTCCGTGTATAAGGGCAGTTTCCAAATATTACCTATTTCTCCTGTACTGACATTCTCACATCAATACAGGCCATTCTTGGCACAAGCAGAAGTTTAAAGTACCATTTGCTTTTTTAACTGCCTTCCTTTTCAAAGAACACTAGCTATATGTTATTATTAAAAGTGGTATAGCTAATCTGGCATGCACCCTGCTGTAAGCTTTCGTTTTCACCTCAAACATCTGAATTTGAAAAGGCTGGGGCAATAAGGGGAAAGAAGGGTGGGGAATGAGTGAACCAGGATTACTGAGTTACAGACAGAAGTGGGGTGACCCACAGATAATGAGAATAGGCTTTTAAAGCTCAAGGAAAGCCTGTCAGCATGGTGGTACCAGCACTTGGGAGTCTGACAGACTGTCTCAAGCTGGGGACAAGCCTGAGTTACACTGCCAGTCTTCCCTCAGCATGGGCTACACAGTGAGACACTGTTTCAGTAAGAGCAAAGCTAAACAAAATTTTAAATGAATTTTACCACACAGAAGTTACAAATGTAGAAACAATATATTTACTTTGACTTAAACATACTAAGACTATATACATGAGTTCAAGTATAACATAGTATCTCATAGATACTCTTTTATGTATCAGTAGAAAACTAAACTATACTTAAATTAAGAGACAAAACAATAAAAATGAAACATTACTAGTATTACTCTGGAAGTACTAACAAACTACAATAATACATTAATTATGTCACTAATAATTTCTGGCAAAATAATGGTAACTTACCACTTTCTTCAACTGTCATTGGAATATTAATTTCTAAATATGAGCCAGCCCCTACATTTACATGCACAGCATTTGTTTCCTATCAAAAGAACAAGATTAACTTACATGAGATTTACTGTACTTATATAACTATTATTTTACTTTTTAATTATCAAAGAAATATAATTATCATTAATATGAACTACTAAAAATCTGTAAAAATCAAGATTAAAATTTATATAAAAATTATACTTAAAGCAACTTAACAAAATATAAAAGAGAAACTAGAAGCTAACTTCAAAGCTTACTTCAAATTATTACTATTAATCATCATTAATTACTTTCCATTATTCAGCACTTAATGAAATATTATGAAAGTAAAATGCCCAAAATTATTAAAAGAGGTATGGGGAGCTCACAGACATGAAGCTAAACATAGAATTACGGCCCAGACAAAACTCTTGAAGTACTTTTCAAATTTTAAAGACTATTCTCTACAATCTTATAATGAATACCCTGTTTTTTGTAAATAGCAAATCAATGGTAGCATCTGCAATAATATTCATTCGTAGTTCAAATGCAAGGATTTGTCTTGGTCTTCCAGGCTGTGCAATCTCAGAAACTTTCAGAACTTGATAATCAGGTGGAAAGAAAAACTTCCATAAACAATCTCTACATGAAAAGAAAAAAGAGAGATGGTGTGTTAGTCAAATACAATTATCTCTGGTAAGGGTCTGAAATCATATTTTAACCTTACATTGTCATAGCTATCTCATTTGACACACTATTTACACTCGTAGGTATCAATGAGCTTTGAACACCTAACATAATATTGCTGAATGAGATGTGAGCAGGGTCTAATCTAAGTGTATGTGAGTTGTAAAAAAATGCTACAAGCACATTGGTTATGCAAATTACCAAGAACTGAAAGAGTTTAGCTTAATTCATCATTCTTCCCTGAGCAAGTGATCTAACCTTTCTGAGGAAAGCTGATCTGCTCCCTTGTCTATAACATAAGAATAACTTATTTCATGGAGTGGCACTGAGGATTGCATTAAAATACTCAACCATGCACACATGGAAGAATTTTTGTATTAGCTTCATAATCACTCAAAAAATTAACCTTTATTTTATTGTACATGTATGAGTATTTTGCCTGCATATATATCTATGCACTACATGCATGCAACACATGTGAAGGACAAAAGAGGTTGTCAGAACCCCTGGGTCCAGAGTTACAGACAGTGGTAAGCCTCCATGTGGGTGCTGGTCATCAAACTGAGGTCCTCTGCAAGACCAATCAGTTCTCTTAGCCACCAAACCATCACTCCAACTCCCTGCAATCACTTTTAATCAACATAATATCAATGAAAGGACAATATGTCCTAAAATGTAAACAAGTATTTAGTTGCTGAGCCTGAGTGTACGTCTCCCTATATCATTTGACAAGGATGTAAGAACCTAAGAAATTGCAATACCTTCTGCACATCACAGAGCCATCTTTCCACACAAATAAGGAAGCAAACACTACTCACATGAACCAAGTGCACTGAAAAATAAGCCTTGTGATTTAATGAACATGAATGGCTCTGAGGCATTCTCTCTCAACAAAGGGAAAACCTGATAGAGGAGGTTGTGAAAGTGAAGTTCTACTGCACATTAACTGCAATATCCTTTCTCTAATAATTCAAAGATCGTTCAGTCTCTAAAGTGAATTTATATGACAGGAGTGGTAGTGCAGACCTTTAATCCCAGCTCTCAGGAGAAGAGATATGTGGATCTTTGTAAGTTGGAGGCCACCCTGGTCTTCACAGTGAGGTCTAGGACAGCTAGAACTATGTAGAGAAATCTCATCTCAAGAAAACAAAAACTGGGCCTGGAGAGATGGCTCAGAGGTTAAGAGCACTAACTGCCCTTCCAGAGGTCCTGATTTCAATTCCCAGCAACCACATGATGGCTCACAACCATATATAACAAGATATGGTCCCCTCTTCTGGACTGCAGGCATACACACAGGCAGAACAGCTGTCTACCTAATAAATAAGTCTTTTTTAAAAAATGTATTATAGAAATTTTAACTTGTTCTTTTCAGTAAATATATGCTAATACTTTTAAGTATAGCAAGATTAAATATAATTTATGAATCATGCACTGAGTAATAAAAATACAAAAACATTTCATTTTTCATAGAATTATTCAACATATTTTTTTAAAAGGACACTTAAGTTCTCCTAAGATTTCTGAATATAGTCCAAATAGATTTAGCTCATTACTTAATAGAAGCCTCTCATTTTCAACTGATGGCATAGTGACCACAGCATCATTAAACCTGAAAACATCACTATAAGAAAAAAGTAGAATCTAACAACATGAAGAGTATTGCTTTCTAACCTGAACTACTGAGTTCCACTGATGTTCAAGTTTAATAAGTAATATAATAACCTAATAGAACTTAGGGATCATAACAGCGTATTTCAAATGTTTTCAAAAAATCTGTTTCATTATTGAAGAACTGTTTCACATGGGTTTATTGAGGCACATTACTTTAATATACCTAAAATACTAACATTAAAAGAAAATAATGAGAATACTTGCCTAACATATGTGGGGTCTTGGTCTCATTTCTAATGAAATTTTTTAAAAAGTAAAAACAAAGACCATATTACTTGACGAAGTGTGCGATTATTCAAACAATAGAAGGTAGGAAGTTCTTTTGAAACTAAAAAAGTATAAAAAGAACCGATGCATCTATGGTGGTTTGAATAAGGGAGCAACACGATGAGGAGTGTGGCCTTGTTAGAAGCCTGTCACTGTGGGGGTGGGCTTTGAAGAGCTTCTGCCTAGTTGCCTGAGGATGACAGTCTTCTGCTTGCTCGAGGAACAAGATGTAGAACTCTTAGCTCCTTCTCCAGCACTACACTGTCATATTCCCATCTTGATGATAATGGACTGAACCTCTGAACCTGTAAGCCAGCCCCAATTAAATGTTGTCCTTATAAGAGTTGCCTTGGTCACAGTGTATGTTCACAGCAGTAAAACCCTAACTAAGACACCTGCCTGATAGCATATGGCCATGGTTCTTTATTATAGAACTCTGAACTACCTATGCTCAAGGCAATTTTCTACTGTCCCTATTCATTTTTTCCTTGATGATCCATTTTCCTTTCCCTAGCAAATCTCTATTTCTTTCATAAACTACACACATACATCATCTAATAAGGCCTTTTTATTCACTGTGCTGCCCATAGCGCAAAATAGCTTGTTACAAGCTAAACTGCACCCTAAAAATTCATGTTTAAGTCCTAAACACAGCCTTCAGAACATGACTGTATATGGTCACAGAAACATCACGTTGCCTCAGCTGCAAAGAGAGGCCTGGGACATAGCCTCCTCTCAGAATGTTCACAGGGAACCAACATTGCTAACACTTCCAAGTGGAACTCTTGGCCTCCAGAACTTGGTCAAACAAGTTTCCACTGTTTAAGCTCTATCCCAGTGATGCTTTGCTATTCGGTCCTGGGAAACCACTACTGTTTTTCTAAGTAGGTCTCCAAGACCCTTTCCTCAGTTATTACAGATTCACTAAAATTAGATGTCACTAAAATCACTTCTGAATCTATATGTCCCCAAAATCCCAGGCTCTCAGAGGGTCAATAAGTAAATCATCAATGAAATACAAAAATAAAACAAAGGAACCAATAAGTAGGCTGCTCACTGAAGTTTGCTTATGGTTTCTCCACAAACAAGTTAATATCTGGGTCAAAGTGTTCATTGCAAAGTTATTTTGCCACAATGTAATAGTTTACAAAGGAAAAAAAAAAAAGACAATGGGGGCTAGAGCGATGGCTCAGATGTTAAGAGAACTTGCTGCTCTTCCAGAGGACCTGAGTTTGGTTCTCGGCACCCACGATGAGCATTCAAACTGACTGTAATTCCAGCCCCAGAAGATCCTCTGGGCTCCATGGATACCTGAGCTCATGTGCACACACCCAGACACATGAATATGCATAATAAAAAATAATAAAAGTAGTTTTAAATATTAAGCTGGAATTCAATAAAAAATAAGATCTCAATACACTTGAAAGACTATTAGAAATATAATCACTCAAGTACCTCTGTCTGTCAGCCCAGGGTCCATAATTAAAATCTGTTCCTTTACCACAAACAATATCTAGTCCCCAGCATGGAGGTAAGTCTTGTAATTTGCAATCTTCACTGCTTATTTCTCCTTCTATACTCTCTTCTGTTTCTTCTGGAACAAGTCCTATTTTCCAGAACATATAAAGACAATTAGTTAAAACCACCATACATTAACAGTTCAAATGCTTTAGTCACAGGAAATCTTACATTTAAAAATTTTTAAGCCCCAGAGAGGTTTTTTGTTTTGTTTTGTTTGTATGTTATATATCAAATTTATTCTGTTTGAATTAATTTTAAAATGTTTCATTGAAACAATAAACTTACTATATACCTACATAAAGAATACATTTAGTAATAAAAGTATGTATAAATAAAAATAAAAACTATTTAATGAAAATTAAATGAAGTTTTCATTTAAGAAAAAAACGCAAAACTGTATTTTTCACAACAGTTCAGTGAGGTTGTTAAAAGAATGTGCAGCCATCTGGCCTCACCTGGAGACAGAACAGGAAGCGACATTTCAATAGCCTGTTCATATAGATGAAGCTGGGTAATACTTTCTGATACTAGAGCAAAATTCAACAAGGGGCACTTTCAAAAGGTAACAGCGTAGATCCCGAAACCCATTACTCATTTCTTTCAAACTCTCTCATGTTAAAACCTTCTGCTGACTCCTGTACCCTGAATGACTCTTTTATCCATGCATGACTCTGTAACATTATACACTGGTCTTTGAAAGACAGTGGCGCATTAAGTTATAAATATGGGAAAATTTGTTATACTCTTCCTGAAACCACATACTAGTATCACTAATAGTTTTATTAGAAAAGGTGTTAATATTGAGATGCTGTCAGAGAGCACCAAAGCTTCCAAAATTCTCATCTTCACATGAAAATCTACATGGTTTGTCTTAAATTATTTTTCCAAGTAAAAGTAGCATTCCATGAAACAAAAAGCAAACAGACTTATGAGTCAATCAAGTGAGTGCTTTTTCTGAACTCAGTGGAGCACTCTGGCTTGCAGCACAATGTCCCATGGATACTTCCTTCCTAATTTATCATTCCAAGAATACTCTACATATGGCTCCGTAGGCGATAGAAACTGATAATCTTCATGGCTTCATCTAGGGACTCTTCTGAGATCTAGTGTTCTCTGTTAAGCTGCCAATGCATGGCGCTGACTGGTGAGCACCACTGCTTCTGCCACGTCATAATGAAAAGGCAAGCAAAATCCTAGTCCTATCCTGAAAATACAGGGTTTGTGACCAAACCCCTTGGTGGCAAAAAGAACAGACGCATGATGAAGGAGCTGAAACGTCCAATAGTAGGTACCTTCCTCAAATGTCAATCATCTACTAAACAGGCAAAGTAGCTAGGTTCTCAATTTCTAAGTTTAAAGTTCAAGTGTAACAATAGAGATTTTCTCCTCTAAGCTAAAACAAACTACCCTCTCTTCTACACTCCCTGTGGGTTTGTTTCTTTAGAGTTCCTGCATCAATTTTTGAGGTATCTGTAGAAATGAATTATTTTATAAAATTGCAATGTAACAGCTCAATTCTTAAGACATGACTTTTTAAAAAAACTGTGATCCTCTCATAGTCCACTTTACAACTTACTGATGCTCGCTTCCAGAAGACTTCTAGTACGTCTGCAATAGTACTTCACAGAAGAAACAGAACCAATTCCTCTCACACATGCTTTCAAACAGGACATACCTGGCTCATCCATATAGTAGTAGATGTCGACATCATTTGACTGCATCACCACAAAACCTTCTCCCATCAGTCTTGGGGGTCTGTGGGGACAAGTGTGAGGCACATGAACTACATCATAGACTACAAGGTGCTCTGCAGTCTAGCAGACAGTAATTAAGAGTAAAGAGAGAGAAGGAAAAACTGCAAAGCACACGACAGGTTCTATCAGAAAAGAACATCTTTCACACAGACAAACACTACGACAAGTTACTCTACTGGTGTTTTGTACCAGGTTAATAAAATGACTCTGAAATTGTATTGGCAAATTAGTTGAGGAAGAAAACAACTAGCTTATAGACCTCATTTTAAGTTTGGAATGAAATAAATTTATTTAAAATTGAGGTAAAATGCAATAGTAATTATGAAAATATAATAACCAAATTCTGCATTTATGGCAAAATTAAAGTGATTTATATTAATATCATTATAATCCTAAATGATATTTAATCAACCAGCAGAATGTAGTAAATCATTTGGAAACAAAAGAATTGTCATTTTTATCTGTAACGTTTTAATTACTTTTTCTCTAAGAGTATTTCACTAATTAACTTAAAATAAATGTAAAACGATTACCCTAAACTTAAAATTTGACGTTTCTCTATCTTAAGTTTTCTTGTCTCAAACTTTTGAGATAACTTCTCTGCCATATCCCATAGTACCATCTTCTATATAAAAACTCATCTTTCAATCATTAGATAACGGCATATATGAATGCAATAATTTTCTTCTAAATACGTTTAAGCCACAAAAGTTAAGCCAATATGGTGGGATTTTTTGTTTGTTTTGCTTTGTTTTTAAATGTAATTTCATGTAGTCTAAGGCCTGAGACTCATGAGTCACATCTGGCCTTAAACTCCTTATCCGCCCACCTCTTCCTCTGAGACCCTGAAGAAAAAGTCACAGGCACCCAGTATCTACATTTTTGAAAAATACAATTTTAAATAATGTTATATAAAATATTAAGAGAACACTTTTTCAATTCTCTCTAGTTATTTAAAACTACAGTTCTGTTTGGTACACTTTACCTATTAATACAAAGTTGAGTTCATCTACCGAATTCCAGAACATCTTTGATCAAGTCTATGCTCTCCATGAGTAAGGCAAAATAGACACATAGCTACCTAGAACTCATACAGGGGAAACCTCTATTATGATAGCTGATCCTGGAGATGTTAGCAGCAGCATATCAGCCAAGAATTAAAATTTGCTTTCCATAATTTCATAAAAATTTACATTGCTGATATAACAAAGAAAAGCTGAAACATCACAATAGAAATTTTCCATGTATATACTTAAAATTACACAACTTCAGCCAAAGTACTCATCATAAAAAAGAAGAGACTGAGAAAATATGAATACTGGGTACCATTATTCCAGAGGTAAATACAAGACCCAGTGTCTGACAGGAGTTATAGCAGAGCTGTCTCCTCAGGCCTGGTCCGTTCCTGCCAAGCATCTCACCACACTGGTGAGTCTGGTGTGCATTCCCATGTAAGCTACCTTCTAACTAGCATAGCTATCTCACCATGGGTAAACACTGGGATGCAGATAGGAAAACTCTTTGAGGTTCAAAGAAAACTCAAATAGTTGTCTCAAAATTGGACTACTCTAACCAAGAAAAACTTTAATCAATTTTCAACTTTTACTAAATCCACTATAATTAATGTCTTAAATTTATTATTTGTCTAAGTTCTCTAGAAAGAAAACACACCTTTAATGGGCATATCCTAACATAACAACATCAGAGCTTAATTTAAGTCAAAATAAGTGAGCAAACAGAGTAAAAAAGAAAATCCTAATAATTACACAGAAACACTTGGAAAAGTGTAAGTATCGCTTCTTAGCATGAAGGCTTTAACAACTGGAAACACTTGTGACTGCTGCACAGTTTCTACCATAGAAATGAGAAGGAAGCTAGAGGCTCCCGTTAGTGCTTATGTGAGTACAGAGAAGTTACTATTTCATGATGTTTTCTTACTCATCGTTTTGTAGGCCAACATATCTAGGACTAGGAACAAGCATGACTCGAACATTTTCAAGCTTTCCTTTCACAATGTGCATGAACTGGTCAAGATGACTTGAAGGTGGTTTTGTAGTATAAGTTAAGAAGGCATCATCAAAGTTGATGCACAGAGTCTGAGGTTGATAATGATTCCCAAAGGCCAAACGTCCCTAAAAACATAAAGGAGATATTATACCAGGAGATGATTAGTCCCGTCACTGTTTTCCTTAGCTGAACTAATAACATTTTTAAGCAACAACTAAATATGCTACTTAAATCATTAAGTCATCGTCATCTATTTAAACCAAGATTTAAAGAAATCTAGAGTTAAGTTTAGATCTATTTAAACACTTGTAAATATCCCTTCAGATGTAATAAGCATCCAAATGTGAAGCTGGTGTTAAAATAGTTCATTCACACGATACAGAAATAGGAACTAAAATGTACACAAAATTGCTTTTTTTCTTACATGGACTTTGATTTGCAAAAATAAGGTCTATGCATTAATCTGCCAAACATTAACTCAAACATAATTTACTTACTGTGCTCACGTTGACTTTAATGACTGGAATAAGTGATCTCCATGAAGATGTGGGGTCTTGAGATTCTGTTTTAACTTTAACTCTGATGAGAAAAATAAAACTGACATGAAGAAAAACTTAAATACTTGAGGATACAAAATTAAACTGCCTCACATCATACATACCAACACCAGCTGCATGTTCCAAATACATCTAAAGTGTATTCAAGTAAACAAAACAATAATCATGTGAAGACATGGTACTATCCCTAAAAGTATCTCTTAGTTTATTTTTGAAGCTACAGTGAAAAGCTACCTTTCTAGAATAACACTCTAGAGTAGAACATGACATCATTACTGTACTGTGGCACCCATTCCATCACCCCACTTTATACCACAACTAAGTTATATATCAACCAGGTGACAAATGCTATCAAGATGTAAGTCAGTATGGCCCACATCACCTCTGGCCCCTGGAAAGCACTATTCCATCCTGTTTCTCTGAGTTTAAGACTTGGGGATGGGAGTGGGGGAAGGGGGCTGTGTTGTTGGCTGTCAGCTTTCTTTTCTTACTTACTTTTAAAGTGTATTTTATTAGTTCTCTGGGAGTTTCTTTTTTACTTTTTTTAAAAAAGACCTCTTTCTTTGATGAGTCTTCTTATGGTTCAGGTACCACTGTAACTGTGGCTTCATAGAAAGAGTTGGTTAGTGTTCCTTCTGTTTCTATTTTGTGGCATAGTTTGAGAAGTACTGGTTGGTATTAGGTCTTCTTTGAAGGTCTGATAGAATTCTGCACTAAACCCATCTGGCCCTGGGCTTTTTTATGATTGGTAGACTTCTAATGACTGCTTCCATTTCTTTGGGTGTTATGGAACTGTTTAGATGGTTTACCTGGTCCTGATTTAACTTTGGTACCTGGTATCTGTCTAGGAAATCATCCATTTCATCCAGGTTTTCCAGTTTTGTTGAGTATAGGCTTTTGTAATAGGATCTGATGATTTTTTTTAATTTCCTCAGGTTCTGTTGTTATGTCTTCCTTTTTATTCTTGATTTTGTTAATTTGGATGCTGTTTCTGTGTCCTCTAGTTAGTCTGACTAAGCGTTTATCTGTCTTGTTGATTTTCTCAAAAAAACAGCTCCTAGCTTTGTTGATGCTTTGTATAGTTCTTTTTGTTTCTACTTGGTTGATTTCAGCCCTGGGTTTGATTATTTCCTGCTGGCTACTCCTCAGAAGACGGAAAGACCTCCCATGATCATGGATTGGCAGGATTAATATAGGAAAAATGGCCACCTTACCAAAAGCAATCTACAGATTCAATGTAATTCCTCTCAATTAGAAAGTGCAATTCTCAAATTCATTTGGAATAACAAAAAAAAAAAAGGAATAACAACAACAAAAAAACCTATACTATAGAGCAATAGTGATTTAAAAAAAAAAAAGCATGGTATTGGTACAGAGACAGGCAAGTAGATCAGTGGAATAGAATTGAAGACCCAGAAATGAACCCACACAACTATGGTCACTTGATCTTTAACAAAGGAGCTAAAATCATCCAGTGGAAAAAAGACAGCATTTTCAACAAATGTTGCTGGTTCAGCTAGCAGTCAGAATGTAAAAGAAAGCAAATTGATCCATTCTTATCTCCTTGTACAAAGCTCAAGTCCAAGTGGGTTAAGGACCTCCACATAAAACAAGATACTCTGAAACTAATAGAAGAGAAAGTAGGGGAGTACCTCGAACACATGGGCATGGGGGAAAATTTAAGGAACAGAACACCAATGGCTTATGCTCTAAGATCAACAATAGACAAATGGGGCCAAAGTGCAGATGTTTCAGTCCTTCTCAAAAGGAAGAACAAAAATATTCATAGGAGGAGATATGGAGACAAAGTTTGGAGCAGAGACTGAAGGAATAGCCATTCAGAGCCTGTCCCATCTGGGGATCCAGGCCATATACATACAGCCATCAAACCCAGACAATATTGCTGATGCCAAGAAGTGCTTGCTGACAGAAGCCTGATATAGCTGTCCCCTGAGAGGCTCTGCCAGGGCATGACAAATACAGAGGCAAATGCATGCAATCAACTATTGAACTGAGAATGAAGTCCCCATTAGAGGACTGAAGATGCTGAAGAGGTTTGCAACACCATAACCACATTATCAACCAACCAGAGCTCCCAGGGACTAAACCACCATCCAAAGACTACACATAGACAGACCCATGGCTCCAGCTGCATATGTAGCAGAGGATGGCCTTGCTGGGCACCAATGGGAGGAGAAGGTCTTGGTCCTGCCAAGGCTGGACCCCCCAGTGTAGGGGAATGTCAGGGTGGGGAAGCAGAAAGGGGTGAGAGGTTGGGTCAGGGATCACCCTCATAGAAGAAGGGAGATGGAGGATGGGATAGGGGTTGTATGGATGGAGAACAGGAAAAGGGATAACATTTGAAATGTAAATTAAAAAAAACCAATAACAAAAAGTGGAATACAGACCTAAAAAGAGAATTCACAATGGAGGAATCTGGAATGGCTGAGAAGCACTTAAAGAGTGTTCAACCTTCTTAGTCACTAGGGAAATTCAAATCAAAATGACCCTGAGATTCCACCTCACAATAGTCAGAATGGCTAAAATCAAAAAGGCAGGTGATAGCAGATGTTAGTGAGGATATGAAGAAAAAGGAACACTTCTCCACTGCTGGTGGAACTGCAAGCTGGTAAAAACAACTCAGAAATCATTCTGGCGGTTTCAGAGAAAATTGGAAATAGTTCTACCTGAGGATTCAGCTACACCACTCCTGGACATATATGCAAAAGATGTTCCAATATGTACCAAGGACACATATTCCACTATGTTCATAGCAGCCTTATTTATAATAGCCAGAAACTGGAAAAACCCAGATGTCCCTCAACAGAAGAATGGATACAGAAAATGTGGCACATCTACAAAGTGAAATACTATTCAGCTATCAAAAATAATGACTTCATGAAATTTGAAGTCAAATCAATGGAACTAGAAAATATCATCCTGAGTGATATAACCCAGACCCAAAAGAACACACATGGTATGTTCTCACTAAAAAGTAGATATTAGCCCCAAAGCCCACAATGCCCATGATACAACTCACAGAATATATGGAGCATAAAAGGAAGACTAGGGTGTGGATGCTTCAGTCCTGCATTGAGGGGGAGAACAGGAAGATTGTGGGAGGTGGAGGGAAAGGGGGACCAGGGAGGGAGAAAAGAGGGGGAGGAAATAAGGGTGGCAGCATCAGGATCTGGAGGAGATGTGAGAGAGTTATAGAGGGTCAGGAAATTGAACAAAAAAAAAAATGTAGCAGGGAGTTTTAAGAACTGGGGATAGCCACCGGAGGGTCCCAAACACCAGGGAACCATGAGACTCCCAGGACCCAACAGGAATGACTTTAGCTTAAATGTGCAGAGAAGGGGGATAATAGATCCTGTAGAGACCTCCTCTAGCAGATAGGCATAGCCCCCAGTGGAGAGATGGGGACACCCGCTCATCTCAAAGTTTTTAACCCAGAAATGTTCCTGTCCAAAGAATAGGGACAAAAAACAGAAGAGACTGAAAAGGGCCAACCAGGGGCTGCCCTACCTGGGGACCCATCTTGTCTGCAGACACCAAACCCAACACTGTTGCCCTGGTCAAGAGGTGCTTGCTGACAGGAACCTAGTTTGTCAGGTCCTGAGGAAGTCAGGCCAGCAAATGACCAATGCAGATGTGGATGTTTGGAGCCAATCATCATACTGAGCTCAGGGAACCTGGTAGGGGAGCCAGCGGAAGGTCTGGAGGAGTGGAGGGGGATTGCAATCCCATTGGAAGAACAACATAAGCTGGCCTGATGATCCAGTTCTCCCAGAGTCTAGACCACCAACCAAGGAGTGTACCTGGAGGGATCCTCAGCTCCAGGTACATATGCAGCTGAGGATGGCCTTGCCTGACAGCAAAGGAAGGGGAGGCCCTTGGTCCTGGGGAGGCATGATGCCCCAGTGTAGGGGGATGCTGGAGCGGAGGGGCAGGAGAGTGTGAGAGCAGTCTCATACAAAGGGGATAGGGGAGAGCAGATGGGAGATGGGGCACTAATGGAGGGGTAACCAGGAAGTGGGATATCATTTGAGATATAAACGAATGGAATGATTAATAAGAAGAAGAAAAAGAAAAAGTCTATTAGCTGATCTAAAATTCACATTTGTCTCCATACCTGATTCAAAACAAAAAATGTTTTTAAACTCCACATGTAAACAAGATTATGTTATATTTGCCTTTCTAGCCCTGGCTTGTTTTATCATATCCATTTTGTTGCAAATAACAAGATTTTCTTTTTTAAAAAAAAATCAGACTATTTCATACAATGGAACAATTTTCAGATTAAAATAATATAAATGAAAGGAGAATGTCTCTAAAATATAACAAATTAAAACTAAAATGAGCTGCATTTGAAAATAATAGCTTGACAAAAAAATTCTTGAATAAAATTTTTAATTTAAGAAACTTTCATTTCACTAGAAAGGTATAAGAGTCATTTCATTTATTAATAACTTCCTAATTACGGCTTATTTTCCAAGACTCATTCATACTATGCACTGAACATTGTGCTGATTCTGAATATTATTTTAAGTGCCTTCTTAAAGTTTAATCTGTCTTCCTACAATAGACTTTCTTTTATCTGTTCCTGTTCTGACTCTCACACTTTAACAACACATATATAAAGATAGGTGATAGTGACATACATTTTATTTTTGGTGATGAGCCTAGGCCTTTAACGGCTGAGCCATCTCTCCAGTCCAAAATGTGTAGCCCAGGCTGGCCTCGAACTCTTGATCCTCCTGCCTCTGCCTCCTTCAGCAAATCCTACCGGTATGCGCCACCACAACCGGCCATACATTTTATAGCAAGTAGAGCGTATTGTATTCCATTTTCTTTTTTATATATATATGTAAAGGTATAGAGATACAGAAAGATTTAACACATATTTCCAAATGCATAGCAGATCACAGGGCTGGGAATTAGCCAGGGGTACAGTGCTCACTTAAGCATGACCACGGCCCTGGGTAATCCCCAGCAACACAAAAGAAAGAAAGGAAGGAAGAAGATAGGAAGGAGGGAAAGAGGGAGGGAGGGAGGGACGGAGGAAGGGAGGGAGGGAGGAAGGAAGGAAGGAAGGAAGGAAGGAAGGAAAGAAAAGACGACCAAAAAAAGTGAATAAAAAAAGAAAGGAAAGAAAAGAATGACATTAGAACAAGAGGCCACACATGATTTTCAGAAACACAATATTTACCTGTGTACTTTAAATACATAAATATAGCATATATTTATATACACATATTAAAAGGATTAAAAACAAAGTAATAACAGTCTGAATCTGGAGAAAAGTAACATGGAGAAAAGAAAAGAGAACCTAATTTGTCAGGTCCTGAGGAAGTCAGGCCAGCAAATGACCAATGCAGATGTGGGCCTTTTTATATAAACTTATCTTGTAATACTTTAGTTTTTATTTATTGTATATGAGTACACTGTAGCTGTCTTCAGACACACCAGAAGAAGGCATCGGATCTCATTACAGATGGTTGTGAGCCACCATGTGGTTGCTGGGATTTGAACTCAGGACCTCAGGAAGAGCAGTCGGTGCTCTTAACCACTGAGCCATCTCTCCAGACATACTTTAGTTTTTAAAAGACTATATTGCTATATAAAAAGATTAGATTCTGTTTAGGTGAACAGAATGTTAATGATATTCTACTAAAAAGAGTTTAAACATCAGAAATTCATAAGATTCAAGTATGACACTAAACCTTTCAATTTTGGACTGCGTTCTTGTTCTTCCGTTTTCCCGGGTTTTATCATCATCTTTCTTGGGTGGAATTATAGTTGGTTCCAAACCAAACAACTCTTGAAGACGTCCATAAAGATCAGACCGATTGTAGACATGAAATTCAAAGTCATTAACTGTGATATACAATCTGGTTTCTGCCTTTGGATCTAAAGACACAAGTTACAAAAAAAAAAAAAAAAAAAAAAAAGAAAAAGCAAGGAAGAGAGTAATGGAAAGAAAGGCTTTAGTCAACTTTCAAGAATCTTAATCACAGTTCTTTTTTGTCAAAACTTGTTTCACAAAGTAAAACAAACCTTCTTATTAAAGAAAGGACATTAGTTTCTATAGAGAAAGTTTCAAGTCATGGGTATGTCAATCATATTAGGAAAAACTTACCAAAGATTTCTTTTGTTCTAAAATAAAAAAGTTTCATTTTCATAATATCTTTTGTAACCTAGTCTATTTTTTCACTTCCATCTAAAAGATTATATTGCATACTCTTTAAAATTGGGTCAGTTAAAAGAAACTTTTAGCCACTACCAAAGACTGACCCTGGACTCTGACATCTAAATGAATATTATAAGAGCACCAGTTGGGTCATACTAAAGACTTAGTGAACTAGACTGTTGGGAGAGGGCAGCAAAAGGAAGGGAGGGGGGAAACAGGAAGGGAATTTTATTTTAAAAAAAAAAAAAAAAAAAAAAAAAACTTTTATTTTAAAAATGGGTGAAAAACACATTAACTTTCATCTTATTAGTAGATGAAGGTATAATTTAAACAAGAGGTATCTATCCTTTGTGAAAACATCAAAATGAAATATTGAAACCAGTAAGCAAATATAAATTTTAACTAATAAAATGCACTGCCATTTAATTTTTTAAAGAAAACTAAGAAAAACAAATCATAAATAATTAACTTTTAGCATAATAATCTTGTTAGTTCAATCTTAAGGTATTTTTTCATTACTTTCTAGGACAACTGGTGGGGAGGGAAATAAATTCTGTCCTTAAAATAAAGAAAATCTGTATTAACTCCAAGTACTTGATGGCCATGAATTGTAACTTCCTGTCATTTAAGTAATTTTTTGTCCTGGGTTCTCTGCTGTTTCCCCAGGTTTACCATGACTAGAGCTAAGACAATCTCTATCACGTCAACCATTCCATCATTCTTCCTTACTGCATAGCAAATTCTCAAAAGCAGATGATAAACAGGCAATGTTTTTATTAATATACATAAAGTACTACAATTCTTGAAACCAATAAGTGAAATTACCTATTTTAAACAAGTAAATCAAATTCAATCATGTGTCAGGTTTAAATCTGCTTAGTAATCAACAATGGTGCCCAGGACTCCAAGGGCAAAGGGCAAATGGTAGCACTCAATGTGTCTGACTTCTCTGAAACAAGATCTAACCAACACCTGATTTTCCTACCCAAACCCAATACAGTATTCCTCATTAACAGAAAGCCTGTCTTTTCCATTGCGAAAGCTCAAAGGCTTTGATTGCTCTATCATATCTGCTTTTCTTCAAACATCCAGAATCTAACCCCTTTTTAAAGCTCTGGCTCAAATCACCATAACTTTCATTTCCTGTAACAGACTCTGCTTTTGTTGTGTTCTTACTCATGCCTGTGCTTAACATGCTAACCAGATTATTTAAAACTCAAGATCATCTCATCCTCTCTTCTCTAGTTTTCTAATGGCTTCCTATATCACTCAGAAAAATAATATGACCTTTGAAACACATATGTCCTGTATAATCTACACTCTCACCTGGTAATTCTGCTTTCTACCCTAACTCCAAGTATACTGGCCCAGTGGTGTTCGCAATGAGAGAGGAACAGAAGAACCACAGAATGTTCTCCCGGAGACACTGACATGTCTCCTTATTTGCTGAATTGTTAAACTCTCCTCTGCCAATGGAGGTTCTCCTGCTTTCCCAGGAGCAACTTCACCAAAAAGTACTCCACATTCAGCTGGTCCTGCTTTTATACTATTTTTCTCATCCATGTAATTTCCTCATTACTTGCTGATTATCTGAATCTTCCCAACAAGAATGTAGGAAGCTCACTGAACAATGGGACCATTTTGCTAACAATTGCTAGTGCCTAGAAGAACGTGCTACAGGAGAGATCATTAGTATAAAAACAAATGAATAAATAAATAAATTTAAAATGCAGAGCATCTTTCTAATAAGTCATACTTCTAGGAAAGCAAAAATCTATAATGTGGTCTTACACTGTTGAAATATTTAGTAAGTAGAAATAATAACTATAAAGTACGATATTTTTATAATCTCACACAGAGCAGTACAAGTAGAAATTATACTATTTTTCAAGTCATAAACAACTCAACTCAAAACTCACTAAGGCATCTGCCTTCAAATTTAATTAACCTAGGAGTTTAGTGATGACCCTTTAGCCCAAATGTCCTGAGTATTAGGTTTACACTATAAAGGCGATGAGGAGTCACAGAGACCAGCTTTGTCCCTAACTGGATCAGCAGTAATGAATACACAAATGAGGACTGCATAAAATGAAGCAGGACTACCCTCAACTTCATCTCTACCATGCACAATATTCTGGACATTCTCTCCTTTCAATACAAGTAACATGATAACCTACCTGCATTAAAGTATTATAGATGCCAAGGAATAAAGAAAAATGTAGTAATTTCTAAATATATTTGACAACCCTTGTAAACACCTAGTATACAATACCAAACACTGCAAGACCCCCTGGTTCCTTCTCCCACTCCCTGGTGTTTTACACTGTTCAGCATTACCTCTCCTCCTAGGAGAAAGTGCTTGCTCCTTAAGTTCACTACGGATCACCAGCACCTACCATACACATGCCTGGAGATAGGAAGGAACCCAATTCACACTTGAATCACGGTACAAAAATAGTACTGGGTCTAAATTTTAATTAAGAATAAATAAAATTTCAGTCATATTAAACAATTATCAGCCTAGAGATCATATTTTCCTTCTAAAATTATCTTTTGAGAAGTATTAAATAGCAAGTTTTTAAAGTTTGTAAAAGCACGTTTTTCCTGTTTTTTTTTAATGAACATTCAGATGAGTTCACATCCTGCTTTTCTCCGTGCCCTAGTGTTTCTATTTGTTTTGTCTGCACTGACACTATTTCTGCCAGAGTTCTAAAGTAAATCAAATTTCTAAGCCTGACTGATTGACCGATCCGTACTTATAATCTGCAATTCCTCATGGTTTCTGTCATTATTTCCTATCACTGCCACCAGCCTGCTATAATTCTCTCAAGTGGAAGTTTTTGGATATGTCATGTGATACAGACTCACGTGGTGTTTTGCTAAGACAGATTCACATTGTGTTTTGCTGAGGCAAGACCCATGGGAGGACATGAGGTGCTTAGAGAAAGTATAAATAGAACTCAACAGGCAGTGACTACAAGCTTGCACAGCTAGCTTTGCAACACCATGTTGGTCTCACATCTTGTATTTGCTAATCTTTGCTTTGTTGGGAGAGGCACAGCAGAAAACTTCTCCTGGATCCTGGCTGGTCGTGGTTGCTCCCTCTGACTCATGCTGATTTGGCCAAGGCCTGGCTGTTTCTGCTGGATCATGCCACTGCTGCTGGTTTGTGTTTAATATCCTGACACTACTGAACTGGACTGCTGTTTTTCTGACAAATGGAGATTGGAATCACCCTAAGGAACTGCTTTTAAACAGGTCCACATCCCCTCATCCTATTTACCATTTTTTTCCACTACCTTTCAACAGTGGGCTAGAAGGGGGGTGAAGCATTTGAGAACCTTATTAAAAGTAGTTTTTAAAAAATCTAAGCCTAAAATTCCCTGAAGTACTCTACACAGCAAAACTCATTCCTCTATTCTTCATCCCTACCCCAATACATACGTAGAGACAAGTGTCCTAAAAGCATATCCATAGAGATAGAAAAACAAGGAATAGTACACCTATTAAAGAGACAGATACACAAAGATGTATATCCCACAGGTGTACTCACACAGAGGCGGAGAACTACGCAAAGACAAACCCACAGGCACATACTCTGGGGTCACACATGCATGCCTGCCTGCAACTACTAAAACAATGACGATTTCCTTTCTACGGGCACCTAATGATCTATTGCAAAGAAATAATTTTATAACCTACGGAATATTTTATACCAAATTCTATGGCTAAAAAGCATTAACTGTCTCCCTCCCTCCCTTCCTCCTTCCCTCCTTTCTTTTCTTTCTGTCTGTCTTTCTTTCTGTCTGTCTGTCTTTCTTCCTAGGAAGATCTTGAACAACCAAATTTCAGTGTGTTAATGGCTAAAATTATCCCAATCAACGACTATATAATAAGTTCAGAACTAAATTAACTCATAGTGAAAATAGAATTTTTTTCTCTAAGACCCAATGAAGACAAGATTATACACCCTCTTATCATTTAAAAATTGTTATAATTCTTAGTCTAAGCAATAAGCCAAAAGAACTAAATAAGGCCAATAAAAAAGGAAAACATCAAATTGTTTGCTGGCAACCCAATCTTCTAGTTAGATACCACTCCTGGATATATACCTAAAGATGCTCCAACATATAACAAGGACACATGTTTCACTATGTTCATAGCAGCCATATTTATAATAGCCAAAAACTGGGAACAACCCAGATGCCCTTCAACAGAGGAATGGATACAGAAAATGTGGTACATCTACACAGTGGAATACTACTCAGCTATTAAAAACACTGACTTCATGAAATTCACAGGCAAATGGATGGATCTAACATCCTGAGTGAGGTAATCTGATCACAAAAGAACACACATGGTATGCATCCCCTGATAAGTGGATATTAGCCCAAGAGCTTGGAATACCCAAGGTACAACTCATGGACCACATGAAGCTCAACAGGAAGGAAGACAAAAGAATGGATGCTTCAGTACTACTTAGAAGGGGGCAAAATAATCAAGGAGATAGAGGGTAGGAGGGACTTGGAAGGAAGAGAGGAGGGGTAGGGGAAAAGAGGGGAAATCAGGTGTGGGAGGAGGTGGAGGAGATGTGCAGAGGGTCAGGAATTTGAACAGAGCTGTGTAGCAATGGAGGACAGGAAACTGGGAGTAGCCACTAGAAAGTCCAAGATGCCAGGAAATCAAGAGCCTCCCAGGACCCCATGGGGATGACATTAGTTGAAATACCCCACAAACAGGAGGAAGAACCTGTCAAGACCATATCCAGAGGTTAGGTGTGGCCCCCCAGTTGAGGGATGAGGCCACCCACCCATCTCAAAAATTTTATCCCAGAATTGCCCCTGCCTAATACGGGGACAAAGAGTGGAGCAGAGACTGAAGGAACGGCCACCCAGAGACTGCCGCACCTGGGGATCCATCCCACATGCAGACACCAAACCCAGACACTATTGCTGATGTCAAGAAGTGCTTGCTGACAGGAGCCTGATTCAAATGTCTCCTGAGAGGCTGTGTCAGATCCTGACCAATACAGATGTGGATGCTCAAAGTCAACCATCCAGCTGATCACAGGGACCCCAGTAAGGAGTTAGAGGAAGGACTGAAGGAGCTGAAGGGTCTTATCTGGCATCAGTGGGAGGGGAGGCCCTTGGTCCTGTGAAGGCTTGATGCCCCAGTGTAAAGGAATGCTAGGGTGGTGAGGCAGGAGTGGGTGGTTGGGTGTGGAAGCACTCTCACAGAAGTAGGGTAAGGGGGGATGGGACAGGGAGTTTGCAGAGGGGAAACCAGGAAAGGGGATAGCATTTCTAATTTAACTAAAAAAAAAAAAAAAAAAAAGAAAGAAAGAAAGAAAGAAAAGAAAAAAGAAAATCCTCGATACTCTACCAAAAACTCTTAAAACTGAAAAAATGAACTTAGCAAAGTTACAATATTAAAAATGGTCAACATACAAAAATCATTAACATTTCTCCACACTAATAGCAAGTTTTCAAGAGAACAATACCAACAATAGTTATCAAAAATAAAAATAAAAAGTATTTAAGATTAAATTAACCAAAGGAGTTAAAATCCTAGATACTTAGAACTATAAAACATGAATGAAAGAAACTGAATATTAGGAGAAAACACATTTCATATTCATGGGCTGGAATATTGCTAAAATTTTTACTAATGAAAGTCATCTACAGAGTCAAAATTAGAATCTTTCATAGTTGTGGTGGTTTGAACGGGAGTGGCCCCAAGCAGGGTCATAAACGTGGACACTCAGTTACCAGGGAGTGCCACTATTTGAAAGGATTGGAAGGTGAGCCTTGTTGGAAGAAGTATGTCACTGGCTTTGATGTTTCAAAAAGCCCACTCCAAGGCTAGAGTCCCTCTCTTCCTGCTGCCTGAAGATCTGGACATAGAACTCTCAGCTCCTTCTCTAGCACTATGTCGGTCTACTGGCATGCCACCATGCTCCCTGGCATGATCACAATGGACTAAGCCTCTGACACTGTAAGCCAGCCCCATTAAATGCTTTCCATTTTAAGTGTTGTTGAGGTCGGAGTCTCTTCACAGCAAAAGAACACTGATCAAGATAGCAGCTAAAGAGAAAATAATCGTAAGTTTATGTGGAACTTCAGAAGAACTAAAATTGCCAAGGAAATCATGAGCACAAAAATAGCTCTAAAACTCTGACCCCAAATCATGAAAGACAGGTCATGTATTCAATGTTAAACTGTATACAAAGTGGCTGGCGCTAAGCAGCACAATGCTGATGATGCAAAGGGGAAAAATGGACCGCAGAACACAAGGGAATCTAGAAATGAACTTGGGAAAACACGTCTTTTTTTTTTTTTTTTTGGTTCTTTTTTTTGGAGCTGGGGACCGAACCCAGGGCCTTGCGCTTCCTAGGCAAGCGCTCTACCCCTGAGCTAAATCCCCAACCCCAGAAAACACGTCTTTTAATAAACGGTGTTGATAACTATAAATCCATATCAGTATCTCATCTCAAAACCACATATAAAAATCAAGTGAGAATGGCTTAAAGACTTGTGAAGCCCAATTCACAAACTATTAGAAAAAAAATAACAAAAGACTAATAAGTAAATATCACCTTGGCCCACGCGTACTGATATTTAAGCTTGACCCAAAAATCACAGACAAAAAAGAGATTATGACAAAATAAAAGTATATTCACAACAAAGGAAATAGTTAACAGAAAATATAAACTATTCATTTGGGAACAAATATTTGCAAACCATACAACTAATTTAAAAAGTCCTCTGATAAAGATGATACACAAAATATTTAAGGAACTCAAACTACTCCACAACAAGAAATTATTTAAGAAATGAACAAGAGACCTAACATTTCTCAAAAGAAGCCACATGTATGCTACTATACAAGTAACTAACACCACTAATCCTATGAGGTGTGGTGGCACATGCTTATAGTCCAGCTACTGGAGAGGCTGAAGCACAAGATCTCAAGTCCAGGAATTCAAGACCAGCCTGGGTAACATAGCAAGGATGAACAAACAGATACTGAAGAATGTGGATGTCCTAGAAAGAATAGAGTGGTAGGAAGCCATTTTATTCAGAATGTGGTTAGGTCCACATAGTCAACAGATGTTAGAAATATAGAGATAGATAATATGACTGAATAATATGGTAAAATGAAAAATTAACTTAAACAAGACATAAAATCAGAGCTCTATAAATGCCAAGTTTTTAAAAACTATAATGTAAAACATTTAAATACATATAAAGGAAATTCTGATTATATGATTAAATACCTTCCATACATGTAAAAATGAGAACTTACCATGTTGTTTCTGCTTTGGGTTATACATTTTCCACCACCGAAAAATGATGAATCCATCTTGAATCCTGAGGGAAGACAGATTACAAAACTAAGAAAACAATTTACCTACTCACGTTTTAAAACCCAGGTCGGCTTTAAACTTGTTTTGAAGCCAAAGATGACTTTAAACTTCTTTGAGAGCATCCTGTCTCCACCTCCAAGTGCTGGGTTAAGGGCGTGCCTACCACAGACAGCTCTACTCAACTCTGTCTTGTTTCATAACCTTTCAGCTAAAAATGAAAGACTGCCTATATCCAAATTAGAAAGGAATACTTTTCTAATTGATTAAAAATTGTATAGACTATCATGTATAACATATATAAATTACTCAACCAGTACTTCTAATTAGATAAAATGTAACATTAGAATATATTTACAGTAAAATGAGTGTTAACAGGAAAATTTTATATTTTAAGAAACATTTTTAAGGTATAAAGATTATTATTTTAAAGGCAAATCTTATAGAGGGTACTAATAAACTCAAAGAAAACTTCAATGGTCTATCAATGACCTATGACTTCATGCCTTAAAAGAATACACTTTCATTCTCAACTTTATAAAAATTATTTTTACTTTGATTTAGAAATAACTATAGACTACCACTGAAGTTGTTTCCAAGTTTTAAATGAGGTACAAGCAATGCTCAATCACAGTGCTTCTTAATTAATCCATCATTTCTCTAAGTCTGAAGTTTTGAAAAAAACATAAAAATACAGTAAGCTTTTCTTCAAAGCTTTCAGGAAACACTTTAATCATGTTATTGTTTCCTATTACATTCAGATTAGTTTTATATCTCACAGCAAAATTATAGTTGCTAACACATGCTCAATACTTGCATATGCTTACCTTGAATAAGGAGCTAATTGATAAAAACTACCAATATTCCTAACACTTATTTCATGTAACAACCACTGAAATGGTCAAGTAACTCAATGGTTTGATTTTTCAGCTATAAATCACATGAATTATTCATTTCTATCAACTGCTAGCCAAGAAACATTGTGCTGGTCTAAATAAACTAAACAAAATTAACCCACTGGTAAAAATAATTTTTAAACATTACTGAAAAAGACAACTTTTGATCTATGGTTTATTTGAAAACATAAGTAATATTAAATAAAATCATTTTTATAACATTTCACATATGTTTAGACCTCTTTTCACTTTTCATTACCTAATAGACATGTCTTCTGTAATGTAATATATTTCACGAACCATGACTTTTCCAGAAAGAACAGAGAAAGAGAAGGAACCTGTTGTAGAAAAAACAATGGTAATTGACTAAAGTGATTCTTTTAATGCATGGTAGAGGATTAAGAACTTAGATGAACCTTAGCCTTTAATAAATAACTGATCTCTCCCCATTCTTTTCTCCATATACTTGCAATTGAACTGCTCGTCTTTCTATCTCCAATGAGATAGATCAAACAAAATGATCAAACCACTATGGACTGAAGTACCAAGTAACCAGAATGTGTAACCACTTCCTATGAGTAAATCGTTTAATTATAAACGGCTATTACACATACCCACACAGTATCCAATTCACCATCTTTCTCCATTAACCTGTCTGCATCAGTCAGTTTCCCTAATTAACAGAAGATGATTTATGTTTCAGACAAGATTTTCTTGTGCTCATTAAGAAGCATTTGAATATGAGGACTGCTGAAGGAATGCTATCCAGCCACCTCACTGCCAATTTGCCTAATAACCTAGGCTTCCCAAGGAAACTGGCTTCCTAATGCAAATTCCCACCCACTTGCAAACTTCCTCTTAATAGTAAGAAACTGACTACAATTGGCCACAAAAATGGTATACACAAAATTATACCAACATACAGATTTTTAAAGTATCAACCTTATAAAAAGGGGGTGGGGAGCCTATACTTGAATATTCAAATTCAAGGTAGATATTAAGGAAACTTTGATTTAAGTATTTTAAGTTTCTCAAATATTTATAAGTATGTTGTATTAAAAAATGAAGCAAAAGTGTTACTGTAGAAACACTTTAAGAAATAAGAATAGAGTAAAAATAACCAAATGGCAGCTCATTACTCTCTAAGGAATGTTAAAAGACAAGAAAATTGACTACTTCAAATGCATAAGTCAAAAATAATGTTCTACAGCTAGTATTTGTTTACAACATAAGATTTATAATATATGACCTTACAATTACATGGAAGAAACAGTGTTTTATGCACTTACCAATATGGATATAGCCATGTTTATACAATCTGTTAAGAACCAGTGTTAAAATAAGACCAACATTCCGAGAATTATAGTATGTGAGATAAATAATCCATCCACAAGACAAAATGGTAGCTGTTGAGAGGGAAAACAAGTCAGCAAAAAGAAGATTTACTTCCAAATAGTAATCTGTACTCTGACAATACTTGCAACTTTAAAATCATGGGTTGCTTCTTTCTTCTATAACTCTGTATTTCCTAGTTACTTACCAAAAATAAAAAATAATAATTAAAAATTTTAAAATGTAGTTCTAATGAGATCCACGCCTCTACCTTCATTTAAGAAAACTAAAATAGAGACTTATTCTGACCGGTGTTTGCCTTTATGTGTAAACTGGTGCTTCACTCTTACAGCCTTCAACACTCTTTCTTTGTTCTGCACACTCTTCACTCCCTCTTCTCTGCCCATGATTCCAATGGTAGTCCATAAATCCTGGGTGTTCTGTTTGTGCTCTCTTACTATTTCACCTTCATATTCTCTGAATATTCTAATTCATCTATCATGTCTTCAAACCCTGGAACCCACTTTTCATTTGATCTATTTATTTTATTGGTGAGACTTTCTCTAAGCTTTTTTACTTTTAATTTATTGGCATTTTTATTTCCAAATTTTCAAACTGATTTATTTTCAGCACTTCTAATGTCTCTATTGAACGCCTCTTTCTTCTCTCATTATTAACATCTTTATTTCATTCAACTGTCCGTGCTCTTTGAATCTGTTCAGTTTATTCATGTCCTCTCCTTTCACTGAAGATTCTTCATTATTCTTTTTGACTTCCTTGAGATTTCATCTGAGACTCACTGGAGTCTCTTACTGTATAGTTAGGAATTTCCAAATGCATAGTACAACCTTGCTTTTTTATGTTTCTTGCAGTTCTTTATTGGGATATAAGCATCTGAGATTAGGTCATTTTTAATCACTAACTTTTGTTTTCAATGCAAGTATTTGCAATGTTCAGGTGGAACTAGGTTGTAATACGGTTAAGGTGTCATTTTCCCCACTGGACTTGACTCAACTCTGAGAACAAAACACAACTGACTACAAGGCAAGTCTATTATGAAAACAGAATAATCTTCAGTTTAAACAGTTGCCCCCAACCCTAATAATTTTGAATGATTATAAAAACACAGTGTGCAACAAGGCTGTAGTTACTAACAGTGATGGAAAAGGCAAAGTAAAACTAGTGGCTTGTATTAGAGCAGCAGACAGGAAGCAAGCAGGAGGATGTAAGAGTAGAGGTAACGGGAGGAGGTAAGGCATCTCCACAATGGTAAAATAAAGAGAGAAAGAGGTAAAGAAAGGCAACCGAACAGCTTAAAAGCATCCCAGTGCCTGGGAGACTGGGCAGGAAGACCCGCAAATCCTGTTGTATCTGTGTTCTTACGGAAAGCAAAACTCAAGAGGGAGAAAGAGAACAGAGCAGAACAAAACTGGTCCATTAAATTGAATTAGGTGTTATATAAGAGAAATATAACAAGAAGAGACGTGGGTGGGGTACAAAGTCTGTATGTGGTTTCTTACATGGGCCTGGTGGCCTGATCTTCCGCTCGCCCATGTCTCATGGTGCCCAGGCAGAATGCCACCCCGCCCTGCCCCGCCAACCTGTATAGACCCAAAGACTTGTTTGCCAATTTTTTGTTCTTTTACTACTGAAGCTACTGTTTTTCTTCTGTCCATGGCTTACTGAATAGCTGTGTTCCAACCATACGCAGTTTACTCCCCAAGGATTCTAACACCTCCACTCTTCTCAATAATGCACTGCCCTGCCCAGCAGAAGCCTGCTGCAAGGAGCCAGTAAGGAAGCAATGGCTCAGAGCAAGGGACAGGTAAGCAGCTTAAGAGCTGCTGCCACATCAATCAGGTCATTCCTGTTTAGACCTCAGCCATGCCTCTTAGTGATTTTTTCTTAACTTAGGAAAAAAATCATTGTTAAAAACAGTGACTCAACAATCTCTACTTTCGGATCAGTAGGCAGGGAAATGGCTTGGCTGGTACAGTGCTTACAGGGGACACTGAGTTTGGATCTCCGGCACCACCATAAAGTGAGGCATGGCAACATGCAACTGTGCAACAGACCTGGGGAGCCAGAGACAGTAGGATCCCCAGACTTCACTGGCTAATCAGCCTAGCGGAAGCAATGAGCTCCAAGTTTGTTAAAAGACCCCGCGTCTTGAGACATAAGGCAGAGAGAGACTGAGGAAAGCACCTGATGGAAACTCTAGTCTCCACAAAACACATACCCCCCCTCCCTCTCATACACACACACACACACACACACACACACACACACACACACACACACACACACCAACATGTGCATATGCACATATTTTAAAAAAGTAGTAAAACCCAGGAATTTTGGTCAAAAGGAACATTAAATAGGCTGCTTTATCTTAAATATCTATAGTAAGTGTTATGACAATAACCCACTTTTGAAGAATGTCACTGATTATGGTAGAGCAAATGGTAGTCCAACTAGCTGTGAATAGTCATGAAGACACCTTACTCCTAAATATACAAAAGGAAAAACACAAAAAGTATTGTTTTGATAATGAATTGCCCTTTGCTCTTAAATGTATAAGTATTTCTAAGAAAGGAGAAAGTAATGTGTAGGTTAAGAAGTGACCTACCAACATCTCAGTAAAATCTTAACTTTGTTCAAAATTTTGCTGCAGTTTTTAGAACAGTAACCAAGTCCTAACAGAACACCATATTTCTTAAACTAGCACACACTAGCCACAACAGCTCTGTCAGCTTTGTCACGTAAGTGCTACAATTCCTCCACACAAACTATTTTTAGAAGAATTCTCTCCTTATTGCTACTGAAAGAGGGAGGGAGGAGGGAGGGAGGAGGGAGGAGAGAGAGAGAGAGAGAGAGAGAGAGAGAGAGAGAAATTTATACAAAGCAGAAAAAAAATCAGGAGCTATATGTAACAGGAAAGGAATAAATATGAAATAAGGAAAACTTCTGCAACTTTCATTTTCAATGCTGCTTTCATGAACTTCTATTTCACAGTTTGAGTTCTAGTTCCTTCTAATATTCAGTACTCGTAGAAATGGAGGAAGCCTGAGACTGAAGCCCTGAGTAAATGTGTTTGCTGACATGAGCACAGCCATGTTGGGAACTGTATGTGTCAGCCCCAAGGGAGTGGCAAAGTCTTGCCCAGGTGAAGCTCAGCTGGATGCAAGGCTTTCCTCCCTCAGAGGGTGAGAGTACAGATAACCAAGTGTATAACAGACAAGCAGCCACAGCTTTCTTCCTCCTCCTCCTCCTCTTCCTCCTCCTCCTCTTCTTCCTCTTCTTCCTCCACCTTCTCTTCCTCTACCTCTTCTTCTTCCTCCTCCTCCTCCCCCCCCCCAGAATGCTCACAGCCTGAGGCTGCTCTAAAGAGACTTTCACTCAGACTAGCCAGTTCTCCCCCCACGCTGTCCTTAATAAATGCCAAGGTTTCGGGGTATGAGGCAGTAGGGGCCACTTCATCAGACTGTGCATACCTCACTCTGTCTTCTGTATGTGTGTCTGTCTCCATTTCCTCACCTTACCTCATCAGGATTCTCAGGACACTACAAATATTCATTTTACTTTTTGGCTTTCATTAATAATTTACAGAAGTTTTGTCAAACAGAAAATACAGAACTCAAAGTCTAAATTGTAATCAATCCTACTACAAAGTATAAAACATCATTATTCCTTCAGTATATGTGTCACCTCTACCCATAAATGTGATGGTTTGCATATGCTTGGCCCAAGGAGTAGCCTGATTAGGAAGTGTGGCTTTGTTGGAGTGGGTGTGTCACTGTGGGTGTGGGCTTTGAGACCCTCATCCTAGCTGCCTGGAAGCCAGTCTTCTGCTAGCAGCCTTCAGATGAAGATGTAGAACTCTCAGCTCCTCCTGCACCATCCCTGCCTGGATGCTGCCATGCTCCTGCCTTCATGATAATGGACTGAACCTCTGAACCTGTAAGCCAGCCCCAATTAAATGTTATCTTTTATAAGACTTGCCTTGGTCATGGTGTCTGTAACATTTTCACTATAAAATGTTTACCATGGACATTTATTACATTTATAATAAAAATGTTTGTGTATGTGTTGGAGTAGGGATGGGGAAGGTAATTTAAAACTGGCAAAATAAGGTAAACATAATCAATATCTTTTCTCCCCCACCTCTTTTAAGGCAGATAACCAGGCAGCCTAAGGGGAGAAATACAGAGCAATTTCCAGAGCAAATATTCAAAGGCATACAGAAAATCTCCTTTCCTAAAGATAAATGGATGCTACTATAGCATTCCAGGTTCAGTCAACCACTGCCTAAAATTTGGGAGTTGTTAATACATACAGAAAACATAATAAGATATTTTTAAAAATATATTCTACTTACCAACAAGAAGCCAAACAACATTGGAATTGTGTTCTGTAAGGAAATCTTCTAATTGAGTGATACTGGGGACAATGCTGTCATTCTTCCTTTGATCCATTACTGATGTTTTTCCAGAACATCTAAAGGCCTAAAGATGAACAAACTTGCAATCAAAGATTCATAAAACTGCAACAAAAATCATGGTAAAGGATAAAAGGTGAATTAACAAGGCTTATTAAGTCACCTTCTATTTCTTTTACTGGGAATGCAAATAAACAACAAATGAAATGTATACATACATCTATCTAAATATAAGGCCATGGTTCACATTAGTAATGTGTACTAATTAGTAATCATATCATTCATGGCAAGCAAACCTCTAAGAGTTCAAGGCAAGCCTGTTCTACAAAGTTCTAGGGTAGCCAGAGTTACATGGAGATACCCCCATCTCAAGAAAAAAAAAAAAAGGAGTAGTTACTAAGAGAAGCATGGTTACTATTAGAGCTCAAATCAAATCCTACTTTAATGTGGAATCTTAAGCATCGACATAATTACTCATCTAGATTTTCTCCAAAAGTTGGCACTTAATATTATACTTATATATTAAATTAAATCTTTATAATCTTCATCACTTCTCTGTATTTTGCACTATTTGACAAGACTTCCTAGTCAAGTTCACTCTAGGTAGCTTGTGAACAGTTAAATCATCTCTTGCCTTCTGATATTCAGGATAAATTATAATAAAATTGGTCAAACTATGAACAGATATGGCCAATTGTATAGATAAACATGAATACAAATATATATGCATGATGATTGAATAAGATGGCCCCAGAGGCTTATAGGCTCATATATTTGAATGGTTAATTAGCAAGGAGTGGGACTCCTTGACAGGATTAGAAGGATTAGGAGGTATGGCTTGTTGTGCAAAGTGTGTCACTGAGGGAAGGCCTTGAGATTTCAAAAGCCCATGCCAGTGTCTGGCTGCCTCCCTCTCTCCCTCTGTCTGTCTGTCTGTCTGTCTGTCTGTCTCTCTCTCTCTCTCTCTCTCTCTCTCTCTCTCTCTCTGTAGATCAGGATGAAACTCTCAACTACTCCATACCATGCCTGCCATCATGATGATATACACTAAATCTCTGATACTATAATCAAGCACCCAATTAAATGATTTCTTTTACAAGAATTGCCTTAGTCATAGTGTCTCTTAATAGCAATATTAGGTCTTAGGTGTCTCCTAGGACAATATGCATTTTCACATATGCAAATATGCAAGTATCATAACTATGATTATTTTTTATATACAAAGAATGAATAAAAATAAAATTCTTCTGTTATAATTAAAAGACAAGAGAGGTATTTCCCTTTAAGTACAGTATTCACACAATTAACCAGCTCACTCACAGCAAAAAGTATCTAGTAATGATCCAATTTTTAAAAAATTTCAAAGAAAAGGAAGGGAAAGAATCATAAAGAGAACTGCATCATTAATACTCCTTTGACCAAGTAGCACAGGTAAGTTTTGGGGCGGGGGGATGACAGTAAATCTTTTCAAGATGCACAAAGAATGATGAGGACAACTTTTTCATTGAAATTCAACAAATATGACTTGTCAAATTTCTAAATATATTTTGTTTGTTCAACCATGATACTCACTTTGAAGATCACAACAAATCATAATTTTCCAAGTGTGTGTGTGTGTGTGTGTATTTCTGAAATATTAGTACAGTATAAGGAAATAAACATCTCTTAAAAGTAAAATGGGGGGGGGACAATAGACAGTGACAATGCTGTGAAACAGCAGAAAAACTAAACAAAATAATGGGAAAAGGGTTTTTACTTTTATACTTTTTCCCAGTGTTTACAAACTGAGTAAGACATGTTCTTATATTTCTTAAAGCACCATAAAATCTGTCACCAGCTTAAATTATACAAGGAAGGGATCACTTTATAACATGTGAACATTCTCTTTCATCCTTCAACTTTTCTAATTTAAATAGGAGACACACTTTGAAAGACCCATAGTTAAAAAAAAAAAAAAAAGCAAACTGTGAGGACACACAATTGATACCCAAAGAAAGAAAAAAGGCCAAGAGCATCCATCGCCATAGTAACTCCAGTAATATATTAACATATCCAATGTTAATATAATTACTTCTATAATCTTACTTCCTCAGGGGGCTAAGCCTAGAGGAGCCTGTAAAAGGCAGTAAAATCCATCTCAAAAAAAAAAGATACAAATAAATATCTACATATTTTATAATGAATTACATGTGATAAAATGGCATGTACCTATTTATGCTAATTTTTATCATCGTAGAGATGTCAAATGAGTCAAGGACACAGGGTCTACTACTGACACTAACTGAGAGATAAGTTCTGGCATTCAAATCTTCACATAAAAGATACTTTGCTTCTAGTCAAATCCTAAAGTAGTAAACCATCCACAAAAGCACATAGAATCCGGGGGCTGGAGAGATGGCTCAATGGTTAAGAGCATTGACTGTTCTTCCAGAGGTCCTGAGTTCAAATTCCAGCAACCACATGGTGGCTCACAACCATCTGTAATGGGATTCAATGCCCTCTTCTGGTGTGTCTGAGGACAGCTACAGTGTACTCATATAAATAAATAAATATTTAAAAAAAAAAAAAAACATAGAATCCTCATGCAAAATCACCACTATCTACCACTATAACAACTCATTATTATCAAAGGAATGAAGAAAGGGTGTTGAGGCTGCAAAGGCATAAGTCTGCAGGATCAGTAACTACCCCCGTTTTCCTCAATAGAAGATTAATGCAAAAGTCTAAGAAAAACCATCAGACAGATACCCGATGTTTAAAACACATCTTGAGCTAGTAAAGACCTTTGCAATATTTTGAATGAGAATGACTGCCATAGGCCCTTATGTTTAAATACTTGGTCCCCAGTATTTAACATATTTTGGAGGAGATATGTTACTGGGGAAGGGTTTTGTGGTTTCAAAAATCCTCATCATTGCCAGTGTGGCCCTCTCGGCCTCCCACGTGTGGATCTGTGAGCTCTTAGCTGCTGCTCCAGCCATTTGTTCTCATGCCTTTGCTCTGTCATCACACTAACCACCCAAATTAACCCTCTGGATCCATCAGCCAAATTAAATTTTCCTTTTATAAGTCACCTTGGTCATGATGTCTTGGTCATGAAAAAAGACTGAGATCGCAGCTGGAATCAGGAAATGGCTATTGCTGTGACACAGTTGTTGCTATTGCTTTGGGAAAAAGTGTAAGACTTTGGATGAGAAAAGCAGTTGAATGCTGTAAGCAGAGCTTAAGCTCCTATTTTCTAAGTAGGAGCTTAAAAAGAAGGCAGAAGTACTAAGAGCAGTGTGGATTATGGAGGCCCAGCTCAAGAGGTTGTAGAGGGGAAAAATATTAGAACTCACCTCATACTACTTTGATGGAATTTTGAGGGGGGAAAATGTGGCTGCCTTTAAACCTTGTCCTAAACCTTTGCCTGAGGCTAAGTTTTAAAGTAATAGACTAATTTCTTTGGCAGTCAAGACAACCTAATACTGACTCTTTCACCTAGCTATTAGTAATCACTCTCATGCAGATCTGCAGTCACATAGAGCAAGTAAGGCAAATGGAAACACAAAAAGTACGACTTGAAGGAAAAAAAGTACACTAGGAAATTTAGTGTTGAACCAAGGCTTGTTCTGAAAAAGTAAGGCGATGAAGCACTGGAATAAAGGGAGGTACACTAAGGTAGGACCTCAGTCAACTAAGCTTCCAAGTCATGAAAAGAAAAGGCCCGAGGAATTCAAAGGCAATAACAAACTAGAGCTGCAGTAAATGTGAGACCAGGTTCCATCCCAAGTGAGCCCCAGAATGTGGAGTCCTGAAGGAGAAGAGGAAAGGGATTACAGAAACTTCCTCAGTGCATAAACAGATTCAATCAGCTGTACATTTGGGAAAAAAAAACTTTATTGAATAAAAAAAAAAAAAAAAAAAAAGAAGAACCACCAAGGGCAGGCATCTGGCAGGGAAGTCCATACATGGACACCCTAAGAGGCTGTTGCCTGAAGCTCTGTAAATTAAGTCAGAGTTGTGCAGAAGATCTCACGGGATAGCTGCCACAGACTGCTGAACACAGGAAAAGGAATCAGCCCAAAGAGGGGGAGTGGGCTGCAGGCAGAAGAGCTGGACAGAAAGAGCCATCTAAGCCCTTGATGTCTGACATGGAGCTCAGGATTTCATAGAGTGGGGGCTTCCCTGTTGGGTTTCAGTCTTCCTTTTGGGCCAGTAGTTCCTTACTATAGCCTATTCTTCTCCCCTTAAATCCAGATTCTAAGCCACTGTATATTGAAAATATTTAATTTGCTTCTTGATTTTACATGGGTTTACAATTAAGAGATTGCTTTGAGTCCCCAAAGAGACTTAAAACTTTGGGTTTTTAAATAGTTTGAGACCAAAAGGTATTTTTGAAGTTGGACTAGATACATTATGCATTATGAAATGGCTACAAGTTGATGGGGGCCAGGGAGTGAAATGTGGTGGTTTGAATATTCAGTCCCAGTTGGTGAAACTGTTTGGCAAGGAGTAGGCCTTAAGAGTTCATAAACTAGTGCCAGTCCTAGTATGCACTCTGCCTCCCGATTGTGGATCAAGACAGAAGCTCTCGGCTGCTGCTCTAGCTGTCTGCCACCATGCCTTTGCTCCACTACCACAGCCTCTAGCCCTCTTAAGACCATAAGCCAAATTAGACCATTCGTAATGCTGCCTTGGTCATACTGTCTTATCAGAGCACTAGAAAGGAAACTCAAACAGCCCTTAATAGAAAGAGCATATTCTGGCATAAGGTAATGGATCAAGGCAATGGAGTATCCACAGGAACCAGGGCTATACAGCTCAGCCCATCTCACTGAACACCAACTGCTTCATGAAGAGAAGCTGGAAGCGAATATAAGAACTACTGAATAATCTTCATACAGCGAATGATTCAAGAGAAACAAAATGCTTCTTTTTCTCCTACCATTTTATTTTTTATCAGAATTTCAATCTTTCCCAGAAGCTTAAAATAATGTCTGCTATTTACTACTCTATAAATAGCTATTAAATGAACTAAATGGCTTTTATCCATGTCTTTTACTATTCTCTATAGAACCCATAGTTTTTTTTAAAAAATGAAAACACTTCAAGTTGGGTAATTGTTGCAAGTCTATACCAAGAAGCTGAGGCAGGAGGATCTCTAGCTCCAGGCAAGTCTTGGCTGCAGAGATCTTTATCTGTGCTTAATTACTACAGCAAATTACTACAACAATGACAAGCACTCACAATGAGAAATATTTATATTTCCCTTTGTGCATATAAATGCAAAATATAAATGCCAAAGATGAGCATACTGGCACTTGCAATGATTTCCCTGGGCTTTGTTCTGCCAATACAAAAGTTAAGCACTTGAGTTAATTATCAATCCGATATCAGCAGTCCAAAATGCAGATGGAATGATTTGTGGGTCACAGATGGGCTGAATCACAAATGAAACCTAAAATCAACTTTTCTCTATCTGGGCTTTAATAAGAATTTAGATTTATTTTTAATCTTAGGAAAAAATACTTACACAAGGTTTTTTGTTTTATTTTGTTTAGTTTTTTAATCTTCAATGTTGTTTATCGTTCCTCTTCTGAAGGTCCTTCTGCAGCGCGTCATCTTAACAAGTCTGTAAAGAGCAGCATGTCAACCAATGAGAAAAGGTATCCTAACTTTGTTGGAAGAGTAACCTTTTCGAATTAAACTATTTAAACACATCAGGAAACTCTTCAGAATTGGTCCAGTATTACATCTCCTTGTAACAAGAACTCCTAGACCTCAAATAAGACTAAACTAATCTCAAAACCACTTTATAAGTAAAGGGAACATAGGAGACGATGAGGTAGGAGTCAGGATGCTAATGGTGAAGGTCTACCTGTAAGGCACACTTAAAAGGGCAGCCTGCAAAGAGTTTTTCTACTGACACCGAGTTTCTGCTGGAAAGAAGTGTGCCTCTCTTCTTCTACTCTGAGCACCTGGCACATTTTACCACAGGGCACTGGCCTTGCGAACTCTTAAGGCATTTGGGCAATGGGGTGGCATGTTGACTGACGGGCCATAAAGTGAGAAAGCCAGGTTTGAAACAGTTCTGTTCCAAGATTCTCAGCTACAAAGGGGGGGGGGAATTTCACTTGATAGCACTGTTACAAACTGTATGAGCGCATATTAAAATAGCGCCCAGCAATCATTGTTAAGTCGAATATTCTGATTAATTCATCCACTTTTATACTTGTCAGACTAAATAGGCTTCATTTCCATGCATGAGATGAAAGCAGCAACGCGAAACCACCTGAAACCTACTTTCTCAGTTCCAGAACCCATGACTGCTCAGAGGAAATTTACAAGAATTCGTTCCCTTTAACAGACATCCCACTGTCAACACCATAACCAATGGGGCGAGGAAGGAAGACAACTAATATTCCCGGATGGAAGATAATCGTTCCGGACCCTCCTCTGGCCAAACAGATGTCCACTCAGGTGTGTCCTACTAGACGAGGGCCGAGCCATCCCAGGGCGCCCGGCCCTGCCCACCCCGCCAGATCGGCGCGCGCCTGCCCGCAACCCTGGCACCGGGCTGTCAGAGCCTGCTAGGCCTCCACCTTAACCTCCGACCTCCGATCCCAGGCCCGCGCCACAGCCGCGACCCCGCAAACCTTCCAGTCTCACCCGGAAAGGCGCTGCCCACCTCACCACCTCCCAGCCATCACCGCGCGCAGCCTCTCGAGCTCCTCTCACCTGACAGCGCGGCAGACCCTAGTCGGGACCTCCGCTGATGCCTACACCCTCAGCCTGCAGCAGGTCCAGCTCGGGCCGGCCGCCTCGGACGCCCATGGGGCGGAGGAGCAGAACCGGGGCAGGAGCGGAGGCCAGCGGCACTGCAGCTGCGTCAACCGGCAGCGTACCACGTCAGGGCGCCAGCGCCTCAGGGTACGCCACTCTGGCCCCGCCCAAGAACCGAGTCGGCCCCGCCCCTCGCTGGCACGGAGCAGGGACGGAGAGGTGCCGCCTGGACCGGGGGCGGGGCCTAGGCGGAGGGCGGGGCCTGAGCCTAGGAAGGCCCTGGGCGGAGGGACGGGGCTTAGGCCCTGGGGATGAGACCTAGGTCAAGGGGCAAGGCCTGAGCTTCTGGACCAAACTAGAGACTAAAGTTGGAACCTGTGCCCTAGAGGCGAATCCTGCTTGACAAGAGAAAAGGCCTGAGCGGAGGGGCCAGGCCGTGTCCACAGGGCGTAGCCTAGTCTGAGAGATACAGGTCACTATTGATTTGAAATCCACCTTGTTTCAGATTCCAAGTAGGGAGGTAAACACCGTCCCGGTAACGTAGACAGTATAATCAACATAGGAAAAGGAAGCCAGAAAAAAGAAGAGTCTGGTAGCTGTGACAAGAGATGAGTTCTCACGGAAGATGCATGTGAAACTCTGACGTAGTAAAATCAACCAAATACTTTATTATTCTAATAATGAGCATGATTTGTGCTCGCCCCTCTGAATACCATTTGGCATGGCTAACAACTTCATAAATTAGATGTATAGGACAGAGAGATACTTGTCCTGTGTGTTTCTTATGTGCAAATTGTATAAAGCAAAGCATTGGACAATCTTGGCTGCATGAAAGATTTGACATTGCTTGGAGCAGAGTGGAATGTGCTTATAAGGCAACTGGAAATGGAAACTGCAAAATCTAACTGTTGAGAGGGACTTATGTTACTCCCTTATGTTCCTTAAGTTCTACAGAGAATATTCTTGTCCTCCTTGTCTTCCAATTCACAAATCAAAAACCTAAGGCTCGGGAAGTTGAAATACTTTGTCAGTTTAGAGAGTTAGGATTTGAACCCAAGCAGCATGGCTTCCAGTTCGTTCTCTACGCAACATGTTAATATCTATGCCTCTGGTTCTAAGAGTTCAGGACACTCAACATTTCTACAAGAGGGTGGGAGCATAAACTTTTAAACAGATGTGAAGCCAAATGTAAGACTAAAAAATAAAGTCTTAGCACAAGTTCTTTGAACTAGAAGCGACTGAGATATGATTCAGCTTCCCCAGAACAAAACTGAAACTGAATTGCTCGAGAGATAAGAGGAAGATCTTAGGATGGCGAGGAGAGAAGTGTAATTCACTGCAGACTTCCTCTACAGCGAGTGAGAAACTGGAGAATCTGCACACTTACGTTTCTCCTTCTCATCCCCACGACTAAGAGCCGGCCTGAGCTACAGGTGTAAAAGAGATGACATCATCAAGATGAATTATTCATTGTAGAGCCCTTCTGTTCCAACAGCCCATAACCCTGTGAAGATGATTAAGCCAAGAGAGTTTGTGTAGCAATACTTCCTGGCTCCTGAACCTTTCCCCTGCTTTGACTTTTCACCAGCATGTGAAAAATGCAGGTGGTGTCAAAAGAAAAATGAAAAAAAGAAAAAAAAACCCTGCCTCCAGCAAACGTAATGTGAACTTCTCTAGCTGAGCATAGCTAATGCAAGCACAGCATCCCAGCCCATTGCTGGCGGAGAAAGAAGAATCCTGGGTTTGCGATCAATGGAGAAACTTCTGGGCCAGCCTGAGCTACATCAAAAGACCATACCTTAAAAAGTGGAAAAACAACAAAACAACAAAAGAGAATTTCATGACAAAAACCAGCTAATGATGTTTTGCGTTATAACCTTTTACTTTGAAATGACAGCGGGTTCACAGAAGTTAGGACAGTCATACAAAGGGTCTTGGCTACTTATCCACTCCATCTGACAGTCTGTCTTATATGTATATAGTACAATATGAAAACATACTTTACTCTGGTATGATGTATGTGCAGTTCTATGCCACTTTGCCACGTCTAAGTTCATGTAGCCATCACTGCACATCACACAGATATTTCCTTCTTGTTGTTCTTTATGGTCATTCCCCACTCTTCTCCAGGACTATCCCTAATCCCTGGTCTGCTGGATAGTTTTAGGTTAACTTGACCCAAGCTAAAGTCATCTGAGAGGTCGGAACCTTAATTGTAAAAGAAAAATGCCTACATAAAATCTGGCTGTAGGCAAGTCTGTAGGACTTTTTTAATGGTGATTGATAGGAGAGAGACTAGCCCTTGAAGGTGGCTTCT